>NC_142806.1:31385625-31442293 GCF_049724085.1 Artemia sp. Qi Xiang Cuo
TGCGCGCGTGCACGAAGGCGAGGTCATGAACAGTGGTTTAGCTTGTGTGGTTTTAGATATGTTTCAAAAATCTTTAATGGAGAGTATAGGAATTTTCGCTACTGTTCGTATATATTTATACTGTGATAGGTATTCACAGCCTGGAGAAGAGGAAAGGAAATAAGACGAATCGAGCGTCTAGGGGATAAGGAAGAATGCCAATACGTTGAAGAGATAGAAAAGAAAAAGGCAAATTAATTGGTCTGGCTGTAATAATGCAAAAGATACAAATAACATTGGTTTGAGAATGGAAAGAAAAACAAAGAATGTATTTATAAGGATAATCAAGGTAAAAATAAGTTTTATTTGAAAACATTTGGTTAGGAAATTTGGCGCTTCGCATTGATATTTCGGTTCCACAGTTTTATAAATTTTTTATCAAAGGAAAATTATGTGGTCGGTATGAATGCAGATTTGCAGCTAAATTGAATTTAGTCACTTCCTTTTTTAACATATTTTTTTTTTATATTTGTTTAATTTTTTTGTCTGCAGTACTAAGAAGCACATAAGGAGATAATCAAATACTAATTTTTAGAAATTGTTGCCTCTTTGCTGAAAAAAGGAGATAATCAAATATTTAAACTACTAAAACTAAAATAATTACTTGCTAGTTTATTTTCCTTGGTTGGGATTTCTGCTGATTTCACGATTCTTAAATTTCACTTCATAATCTGTACGTGTGCGCAAAAATTATGGAATAAATTGTTCAGAGGGGAAGTTGAAATGCCAAATAACGGTGGTAGCTCTACAGGCGGATAAGACAAAGATGTTCAAAATCAGAAAGGGGTAATAAAATTCTGTTAGCTACCGCTCAAAGCCTAAGCGAGGACAATTTTCTTAGAAAGTGAAGCTAACTATGCCAAGACAGCTAAAACGAGAACTGAATGTAAAGAATAATAATAATAAAAACTCAACCCCCTCCTTTCTCCAAATAAGAAAATCCTAGGAATGCTATAACTAAAATCATTTGTTTACAGCAAATTATGCAAGCAAGGCCATTGGTGGATTTAGTGAGGGGCCATACCCCCTCCCTCTGGCTCCAAGCATGCCCTGGACAAACCAAAGTTTGATTAGCAACTGACAATAAGCTTGGTAACTAGAATGATTAAATACTTATTAATAATTTTAACACGATTCTGAAACATTCCAAGTTTTATACCAAAATTGCACGTAACCCGAAACTGGAAAGATAATGACAACAATCGTGAGTGTTAACTTAATGAGTCATAAAAAATGCTTTCTGAAGAGAAGTTTATCGTAATTTGCAAGTTCGTGGCAGAATATTTACAACAATAATAACAACAAGCATTACTTTATATTCTTCTTATAATAGAAATACAATTTCTTTGATATCCTTGAATTTTTGGTATTTTCTCGGATAGACCTATTCCACCAGTTATTTGAAGAAAAACAAAGGTCCTACGGTCCATCAAAGGTCCATCAAATTTCGAAGGACATTTGTATGACCCAAAAAAGAGTATAAAAGAGGAAACATTCAAGGAAATATATTTCCTTACCGAGAAGGAAAACGTTTTGACGCTCCATGGCGCAAGATTACTATCTAAAACCACAGATTATTGTGAAACATAATAAATAATCTGTGCTAAAACTATTAGGTTGCACCTTTGTGGTAAAACATTTTGTCGCAAATTTCAAATAGTTTCGCCACTTCGTGGATCCCTCTCCTACGATTTATGAAATTCTGGCAATTTTCCTGTTGCATCGTTGATCAGAAGTGAGCACTGGAAGTTTCCGCATTTGCTGAAATTTAATCCAAACCCCCTTTTAGAAATCTTGGAGTTGCCAAAGCCAACTATCCTTTCAAAGGAAAGCTAAACATTCTTAAACTTTTTGGGGCCATATCGCAGAAGTTTATATGGAAGTCTTTTCAAGAAAAATAGATTTGCGGTTTTTTTCTAAGTTTTTAAGATACTTGTGGTGTGTAAATTCCTCTTTTTCCCTTTGCTTAGCATTCTCAATGAAACTAAAAAAAAAATCAAATAAAATTCTCAAATCTGGAAAACCTTATTTCCGCGGATGGGTATTTTCCGGGGGGGGGGGGGGCAAACGTCTAGAACCTTCTATTAATAATTTAATGAGACGTCTAAATCTTAAGCTGAAGTTGAGTAGAGGATAACTGTTATCCTTTTTGGGACATGTCCTTCACAAGAAATATTGAACTTTTTCTAGACCTAGTTCAAATTGTTCATTCTGAAGACATGTTGTTGTATTTTATTTAAATCGATCTTCTAAAAGAAACGCTCTTTTTGTAGAAGAAAGAAAACCACAACTTATTCAAGAGAAGTTAGTTGCACATATTAAAAAAAAAAAAAAATCAACCTACGTGATTCGTGAAATGACAGACAAACAGTTTTAAAGATATAAAGCTTCTCATATTATCGTGAGGAAAGGAGAAAAAAAAGTTTCACTGTCTTTTGCTGTCATTAGTCAGATGGTAATTCTTGATGTGTCATTGTATGTAATTTTCTCTTCTTTCGTTGTGAAAAGTGCCATATATGTAATTTGCTATCGCTTCGTACATGAGGCCCCCCGCCACCATCAAATTTTTTTTTGCAGCAAATCATTCCCACCAAGGACGTTATTTTTATGGTTTTCAAGGAGATTTAGATCCGGCCAATCCTATTCTTAGAAGGTTTTACCCAGGCAATCACAGGCATTTAACACTGCAATAGTGGCAGGGGCGGATATAGAGCAAAATCTTGGGGGGGGGGAGCAATGTGACAAGGGCGCCAATAATTGACCAAATTGGCAAATTTTCTTATAAAAAGAGTGAAAAACATAAAAAAAACAAGGAATGGGGCGCCAGAAAAAATATGGTGGGGGGTCCTCCCCCTGGCCCCCCTGGAGGTGCCAATGAATAACGGAAGATTGTGCCTGCAGAACATTAACCTAAATAGACAAAAATATTACAACAAAACAGGATTATACAGGAAAACCAAGATAGTAGTATAGCATCTATATATACTGAATATACATCGTATAACGCGAGCAGAACACGATCCAATTCCGACCAAAATGGTATACTTTACAGAACTTACAGCCTGAGTGTCTAAACCGTATCAACAAATACTGATTACACTTAAGAATTATGTAAATGAGATACCTTCTGATACCTGTCTTTATATAGGTGAATGATCCAAATTATGATGTACGTTCAGTATAACATAGCATTCAAATAGTCTGAAGGGTCTTAACTCAGGATATCCAGATAAAACCAGACGATAATAATAAGAATAATCTTTTTTTTACTTGGATTTAATGAATCTGGTAAAGGGTTGAAATTCTAATCCCTGATCAACTAAACCTAAGTTTGAGGGAATGGTGGCTCCAAAGCAACATTATATAAATGTAAGAATATGATTAGAGTATATTCATCGTTTCACAAGTCGATTGATTCGATTGACCTAACTTCACTTCTTGGCTCTGGTGGCTATAATACACAAGTACTAAGTGAGGAGTGCGTCTAATATAAAATATTGTTTGGTATTGGAGTATGCAACGTTTAGTTAAAGTTGAAACTAATAAAGTCGTAGGCAACGAGAAAAGAATTTTGATATAGAAATCCTGAACAATCCTTAGAAATCCTGTACAATCCTTAGAAATTAAATAGTGAGGTGGCTATGGATTTGAACCACCAAGAACCAAAACCATCAAGGACCCCAACCTCCAAGGAACCCAATACCCATCCCCCAACTTTTTGGCCCTTCCCCCATTTTTTATACATTTTTGAAGTTTAATTTTTTTGAATTTTTTTTGAAATTTTATTTTTTATTTTATATATTTGTTTATAACAGAAATTTTTCAATTTTTTTCATGTATCAAAATGACATGAAATATACTTAAAACAAAAAATTCACATTTAATATTTTCTAAATATAAAATGAAAATGATATAGATATGTTAGTCGTGATTTTTACTATTCGAAAAACAAACACTTTTCTTTTTTTACTTAGTTTTTTTTACTTGGAAAATTTTTCAACTTTTTTTTATTTATGCGGCTGTACCAATGGTACTCTATGGCTGCTCAACGAAACACTAAGCGGCTCTTCCAAATTCAACTACTTGGTAAATTCCAAGTCTTTTAATTGATGACTGAGTGTCAAAAATTAATAACAAGCACTTTTACATAGAACAAACTAAGCTACTCGATAAGTTCCAAGTCTTTTAATCTATGACTGGGGATCAAAAATTAATAAGAAATAAACTCAGCTACTTGGTAAATTCCAGGTCTCTTAAATGGGGACTGAGTATTAAAAATTAATAAAAAAGCACTTTTGCATAGAACAAACTCAGCTACTTCGTAAATTCTAAGTTGTTTAATTAGTGACTGAGTATCAAAAATTAGAAAAAAGTACTTTTTGCATAGAACAAATTAAACTACTTGGTATACTCCTAGTCATTTAATAGATGACTGAGTATAAAAAATTAACAAAAAAGTACTTTTCTATAGGACAAATTCAGCTAAATCGTAAATTCAAGTCTTTTAATTGGTGACTGAGTATAAAAAAGAAAAAAAAACACTTTTATATAGAAAAAATTCAACTAGTTGTTAAATTCCAAGTCTTATATTGATGAATAAAAAGCACTTTTGCATAGGACAAACTCAGCTACTTGGTAAATTCCAACTCTTTTAATTGATGACTGAGTATCAAAAATTAATAAAAAGAACAAACTCAGCTACTTGGTAAATTCCAATTCATTTAATTGGTGACTGACTATCAAAAATTAATAAAACGCTTTTGCATAGAACAAATTCAGCTACTTGATAAATTCCAAGTATTTT
The DNA here is from genome assembly GCF_049724085.1 of Artemia sp. Qi Xiang Cuo. NCBI lineage: Eukaryota > Metazoa > Arthropoda > Branchiopoda > Anostraca > Artemiidae > Artemia > Artemia sp. Qi Xiang Cuo. The sequence continues at coordinate 31,390,469 of NC_142806.1, forward strand.
AATTGGTGACTGAGTGTCGAATATTAATAAGAAAACACTTTTGCATGGAACAAACTCAGCTATTTGGTAAATTCCAAGTCTTTTAATTGATGACTGAATATCAAAAATTAATAAGAGAAAAACACTTAAAAACACATTAAACACTTTTGCATAGGACAAACTCAACTACTTGGTAAATTCCAAGTCGTTTAATTGATGAGTGAGCATCAAAAATTAATTAAAAAGTACTTTAATTAAGAACAAATTTAACTTCTTGGTGAATTCCAAGTCTTTTATTCGGTGATTGAGTATCAATAGCTAATAAAAAAAAGTACTTTTGCATAGAACAAAGTCAACTATTTGGTAAATTCTGTGTGATAACTGAATAATAAAAATTAATAAGAATCACTTGCATAGAACAAACTCAACTACCTGATAAATTCCATATATTTTAATTAATCACTGAGTATCATAAATTAATAATAAAAAAACAACACTTTTGCATAGAACAAACTCAACTACTTGGTAAATTCAAAGTCTTTTAATTGGTGACAAAGAAAAATCCAAAAATTAATAAAAAAAAAGTACTTTTGTATAGAACAAACTCCGCTAATAGGTAAATTCCAAGTCTTTTAATATGGAACCAAGAGACGAAAACACGTTTGAATTACATCTCCTTGGTAGCAGAAAATCAAATATAAAGAAGAATCTTAACTGGACCTAAGGTACATAAATCCAAGAGATGAAAAAAAAACATTATAATTTCATCTCCTTGATAATAAAACTCCCAAATATAAAGAAGAATCTTAGAAACACAGTTTTTAGGTGCGATTGGTCCTAAGACACATGTGCTCAAGAGATGAAAAACTAGTGTCAATGATCAACCATAGAGTACTACGGAGTCAGCCACATAAAAAAACTCAGTAAGTTATACATTTAAAAAAGTATAGATGGCGACACCTTTTCACTACCAAATATACTGCCATCTTTTCATCTTTAGTTATAGATGGCAGCACACCCGCTCAGACACAAGGGTATAGTGAGAGAGACATGCAAAAATTAGGTTCACTTACCGTGGTGCGCCACCCTATTTTTGATACTCAGTCCTCAATTAAAAGACGTGGAATATACCAAGTAGCTGAGTTTGTCCTATGCAAAAGTGCTTTTATTTTAATTTTTGACTCTCAGTTATCAATTAAAAGACTTGGATTTAACCATGTAGTTAAATTTTTTCTTTTTAAAAGTGCTTTCTTTATTAATTTTTGATACTCAGTCATCAATCAAAAGACTTGGAATTTACCAAGTAGGCTAGCTGAGTTTGTTCAACGCAAAAGTGCTTTTTATTAATTTTTGATCCTCAGTCATCAATCAAAAGACTTGGAATTTACCATGTAGTTGAATTTTTTCTATGTAAATGTGGTATTTTTTCTGTGTAAAAGTGTTTTTTATTAATTTTTAATGCTCAATCACCAATTAAAAGACTTGGAATTTACTATTGAATTTGTTCTATATTAAAGTACTTTTTTTATTCATTATTGATGCTCAGTCACCAATTAAATGAATTGGTATTTACAAGGTAGCTTAATTTGTTCTATGCAAAAGTACTTTTTTATTAATTTTTGAGGCTCAGTCACCAATTAAAAGACTTGGAATTTACTAAGTAGATGAATTTTTTCTATGCAAAAGTACTTTTTTAATGATTATTGATACTCAGTCATCAGTTAAAAGACATGGAATTTATCAACAAGCTGAGCTTGTTGATGAAGTGCTTTCTTATTAGTTTTTGATACTCAATCATCAATTAAATGACTCTGAATTTACCAAGTAGCTGAGTTTGTTATATGCAAAAGTGCTTTTTTTATTAACTTTTAATTCTCAGTCATCAATTAAAAGAGTTGGAATTTACCAAGTAGCTGGGTTTGTTTCTTATTAATTTTTGATACTCAGTCATCATTTAAAAGACATGGAATCTACCAAGTAGCTGAGTTTGTTCTATGTAAATGTGCTTTTTATTAATTTTTGATACTCAGTCATCAGAGGCCACGCTGTAGCGTTGCCTATAGTAAAGGCCATACGGCTCCAATTTTTTATTATTTATTTATTATTATTTTTTTCCCAGAGGCACTTTAGATGGAAGGGCTCGTTGTAAAAACTTCAAAGGGGGCTCATTCGATTGGAAAGCGAGAGTTCTAGTGCCCCTTTTAATAATAGAAAATGATTGGAGGGCAACTAGCCCCCCCACGCCCATCATTCCCCCAAACACAGCCAATCAAAATTTTGAGATAGCCATTTTGTTCAGCGTAGTATATTTCCAGATAGAAAATATATTTTTGAGGAGGACACTGCCCCAAAACCCACAGGGCAAGGGTTATAAGGTATGCCCTGTGGACATATATGGTTTTTATAGAAGGCGTTGTCGTAGAAACTTCAAAACCGGCTCATTCGATTGGAAATTCAAAGGGCTAGTGCCCTTTTTAATAGTCGAAAGTGACTGGAGGGCAACTAGCTTCCCCTACGCCCATCATTTCCCCAAACACATCCAATCAAAATTTTGAGATAACCATTTTGTTCAGCGTAGTTGTTTTCCAAATAGAAAATATTTTTTTGAGGACTCTCCCCCACAACCCTCAGGGCAAGGGTTTTAAGTTATGCCCTGGGGGCATATAAGTTTTTTATACAATGTGTTCTCGTAGAAACTTCAAAAAAGGCTCATTCGAATGGAAATTCAAAGGGCTAGTACCCTTGTTTATAGTACAAAGTGATTGGAGGGCAACTAGTCCCCCCCCCACGGCCATCAGTCCCCCACACACACCCCCTCAAAATTTTGAGATATCCATTTTGTTCAGCGTAGTTGATTTCCAGATAGAAAATATGTTTTTTAGAAGGACAATCCTCCACAACCTTCAGGGCAAGGGTTTTAAGTTATGCCCTGGGGGCATATAAGTTTTTTATACAATGTGTTCTAGTAGAAACTTCAAAAAAGGCTCATTCGATTAGAAATTCAAAGGGCTAGTGCCCTTTTTAATAGTCAAAAATGATTGGAGGGCAACTAGTCCCCCCCCACGCCAAACATTCCCCCAAACGCATCCAATCAAAATTTTGAGATAGTCATTTTGTTCAGCGTAGTTGATTTCCAGATAGAAAAGTTTTTGAGGAGGACACTCCCCCACAACCCTTAGAGCAAGGGTTTTAAGTTATGCCCTGGGGGCATATAAGGTTTTTTATAGAAGGCGTTGTCGTAGAAACTTCAAAAAAGGCTCATTCGATTGGAAACTCAAAGGGCTAGTGCTCTTTTTAATAGTTGAAAGTGTTTGGAGGGCAACTAGCTCCCCCCCCCCCACGCCCATCATTCCCCCAAACACATCCAATAAAAATTTTGAGATAGCCATTTTATTAAACGTAGTTTTAAGTACTGGAAATTAGGTCTTTGAGGATGACAACTGCCCCACAGCCCTCAGGGAGAGGGTTGTAAGTTATATGCCCCTAGGGGCATATAAGGTTTTGTATAGACAACGTTGTCGTAGAAACTTCAGAAAGGGCTCATTCGATTGGAAATTTAAATGGCTAGTTCCCTTTTTAATAGTCGAAAGTGATTTTAAGGCAATTGTCACCCCTTCCACGCCCATTATTTCCCCAAACACATCCAATCAAAATTTTGATATAGCCATTTTGTTCAACGTAGTTGAAAGTTTTGCAAATTATATGTTTGAGCAGGAAACTCCCCCCACAGTCTTCAGTGGCAAGGGTTTGAAGTTACGCCCTGGGGGCACATATGGTTCTTATGGAAGGAATGCTCGTATAAACTTCAGAGAAGACTCATTTGATTGGAAATTGAAATTTCTAGTTCACTTTTTAAGTGTCAAAAGATATTGGAGGGTAAGCAGCTTCCCCCCCCCAAACCCATTTTTCCCAAAATGTATCCAATAAAAATTTGAAGATAGCTTTTTTGTTAAAAATAGTTCAAAGATCATATAACAAAAATTACGGTGTCGACACAACCAACTAGGGCCCAGGGTCAGGCATTGTCACTTGCTCACTGGGTGCTTATATGTTTCTTGTGTACGGTATAATCGCAGTAACTTCAAAGAGGGATCATTTTACTGTAGATTAAAAATTCTAACTCACTTTCTAAGAGTGAAACGAGACTTGAAGGCATCGAGCCCCCCCCCTTCATGCCCCTTTTATCTCAAACCCATCCGATATGAGCTTTGAGATAGCTGTTTTTTTAAATAGTCCAAGGACAACATAAAGAAAAATCAGGGGTCAACACGACCCCCCAGGGCCCGAGGGTATGTGCTGTAAGTTACGCTCTGCGGGACTATATGGTTCTTATTGATGAGATGCTCGTAAAAAATTCAGAGATGGCTCATTTGATTGGAAATTTAAAGTTCTAGTTCAGTTTTTAAGAGTAAAAATAGATTAGAGGGCAACTACCCCCCCCCCACGCCCCTTTTACCCCAAATGCATCCAATAAAATTTTGAGCTAACAATTAAGTTAAAAATTGCTCAAAAGTCAGATAACATAAACTCAGGTGTGTTCACAACCCTCAAGGGCCCGGGGGCAGGCGTTGTAAGTTATGCCCTGGGGCATATATTGTTCGTATGAAAGGGATGCTCTATAAACCTCAGAGAAGGTTTATTTGATTGGATATTGAAAGTTCGAGCTCACTTGTTCACGAGCTCACTTGTTGGTCATACCCAAACAAGAGTTTGGGTATGACCTCTTTCTCTCACTGTAAAAGTCTAAAACCTACTGCGTCATTGGCGCTTTACTGAAAACCAATTTTGTGATAAATATTGTTTTTTGTACTTAATATTGAAAATAAACATTAAAATTATAGTAACATTTTGAACTGATGAGCTTTGAGCAATTAATATCATTATACATCAAATATTCAGTTTAATTTATTAGCTCTTTTTAAAGTTGTTAATGACGAATATAGTTTTCCTACAAACAAGTGATTGGATACTGCCTCCTTTCCTAACTATAAGTAAATACCAAAAGCCTACTGCGTCATTGGCGCTAAACTGAAAACGGTTATATTACAAATATTTTCTTTTCCGGTTCTTACAGCATTGAAAATAAAAATATAATTACAGTGAAATAAATTCTTGAACTAATGGATTTTTCAACAATTAATGTATCATTATACGTCAAATATCAAATTTGATGTTGTTTATACTTTCCTACACTGTTCAAGACGCATATAGTTTTCAGTAAAGCGCCAATGACGCAGTAGGTTTTAGACTTTTACACAGAGAGATGGAGGTCATACCCAAACTCTTGTTTGTGGTGATTTTTGTTTGTTTCATGCTTTATTTGCATATTAAATTTAAGTTTCACTTGTTTTAAGGTTTATTTATTAATTTACATTAATATCTATTGTATGTTTGTTTGCATTGATTGTTTATTTAATTTCTGTTCGCTTTAAGTTTCATTTATACTTCAATAGGAAAATATTTTTTTTGTTTTAAGCTTGATTCTCATATTCAATCTAAGTATTACTCACTTTAAGATTTATTTATTCATTTATACTATTACTTGTTGTATGTTTTTGCTATGATTGTCTATTTAATTTCTGTTCGTTTTGGGTTTCATTTATTATTTAATAGTCATTTCTTGTCATTTTCAGTTTTTATTTTAAAATGTATTTTTATGTGCTGAGCTTAATTTTGAAATTGACTTTACTTTTATTTTAAAAAATTATTTTTAGGAAATTTTTTTTAATTAATAAATTAAAAGACTTAAATTTACCAGCTAGTTGAATATGTTCTATGCAAAAGTACTTCTTTTAAATTAGGAAACGATATTCGTTTATCAGTTAATAGAATTTGAATCCGCTAAGTGGCTGAATATGCTCTTTACAAAAGTACTTTTTTTTATTAATTTTTGATATTCAGTCATAAATAAAAGACTTAGACTTCATTAAGTAATTGAGTTTATTCTATGAAAAATTACTTTTTTAATGATTCTTAATACTCAGTCATCTGTTAAAATACTTGGAATTTATCAGAGTTTGTTCTATGCAAAAGTTCTTTCTTATTAATTCTTGATACTCAATCATCAACGAAATGACTTGGAATTTATCAAGTAGCTGAGTTTGTTCCATGCTAAAGTGCTTTTTTATTAATTTTTAATACTCAGTCATCAATTAAAAGACTTTTAATTTACCAAGTAGTTGAATTTGGGAGAGCCGCGTAGTGTCGATGAGCAGCCATATATTATCTTCGGTAAAGCCGCATAAATAAATAAAAAAAAATGAAATTTTTTTCATTTTTTACATTACTACATTACATTACATTAACATACATTATTTTTCTAATAGTAAAAATCACGACTAACATATCTGCATCATTCTCATTTTGTATTTCGAAAATATTAAATATGATTTTTTTATTTGAAGTATATTTCATGTTATTTTAAGACATGTAAAAGAAAGGTAAAAAAAAAATTAAACTTCAAAAAACTATAAAAAATGGGAAAAGGGCCAAAAAGTTAGGGGGGGGGGGGTGTATTGGGGCCCTGGGTGATTGGGGGATCCTTGGTGGTTCAAATTCCTAACCACCTCACTACTTGATTTCTAAGGATTGTACAGGATTTCTAAGGATTGTTCTGAATTTCTATATGAAAATTCTTTTCTCGGCGCCTACGACCTTATTAGTTTCAACTTTATGCATACTCAAATACCAAACAATATTTTATATTAGCCGCACTCTACATTTTGTACATATGTATTATAGTGACCACAGCCAAGGCGTGAAGTTAGACCAATCGAATCAATCGACTTGTGAAAGGATGAATATATTCTAATCATATTCTATTATTTATATAATGTGGCTTGGGAGTCACCTTTCCCTCAGACTTACCTTTAGTTGATAAGCGATTAAAATTTCAATCCTTTACCAGTTTTATTCGATCCAAGAAAAAATATATTCTTATTATTATCATTTGGTTTTATCTGGATATCCTTAGTTAAGACCCTTCAGACCATTTGAATGCTATGTTGTACTGAACTTGTATCATAATTTGGGTCATTGACCTATATAAAGACAGGTATAAGGTATCTCATTTACAATATTCTTAAGTGTAATCAGTATCTGTTGATGCGATTTAGACCCTCTGGCTGTAAGTTCTGTAAAGTATACCATTTTGGTCGGAACTCGGTTGCGTTATACGATGTATATTCAGTTGTATATTCAGTATGTATAGATGCTATACTACTCAAGATGCTTAGAGCAAAGAAAATATTGGAAACAATTTTCGTAATATCAGACAAAAAACGGTAATGTTCTGTCTGATAGCACGACAAAAAACGAGCTACTCTCTAGAATGACAACTTAGGTGACAACCAAAAACTGGAGAACACAAGAAATAACGGCAACATGGTCCGCAAAATACTGTAGAACTTTCTGACTAATTGGACAATTTTTCCTTTCTCTTTTGATAATTTCACCCTTTTATTTTGTGGACTCCTGATTGCCATTTTTATTTTTGGTTGCCCACTGTACATCTAGGTCCCAGGAACTGTTCTCACGTCATTCAACTCATGTTCATCCGAACTTGATTTTCTACTCTTTCCAACATTAAACCACAAAAACAGATAGGCAATGCAATATTGATAAAAAACAAACAATTATTATCTCGTATTTGTCCAGGCATAGAAGCCATTCATAAGAGCATCAAGGTCATCATTCCCATTAAAAATACAAAGCGTTAAATTTAACGTGTAATTTATAAATATATTTAATATTTTATCACCCAGTTCCTTTCCATAGCTTTGTGATAAGTTGTCATAAATGTGTGCCTCATTTTTATTGGTTGGTACTTGTCTGCATAAAGGTACATACTCGAGAAGTGAAGTTAGGTTAATCCTAATGAAAAATACCTAAATATGATGAAATTATAATATTTCAGAAAAAAATTGGGCTGTATAATTGCACGTTAGAGGGGGGGGGTCAAGGTACAGACTTTCTGCATGCAAAGTGTGTTAGCTACAATTACTCTGCATATTATGAAGTAAGAATTGTTTTCTGACTTCACGCGGACCAAATACTTTACCCCCCCCCCCCCCGAATGTGCAAATATATAGCTCAAACTATATTAGTCCAATGTATTCTGTCGCCCGTCACCTTTTTTCCACTGAGCGTAAGCTAATTGTCTCTTGAGACAGACACATGAAACTGGTTTGTTCTCGAGTGTGTACCATTATGTACATTACTATCTTTTTTGCGTATATTCTTTTCGTATTTTATCTTGATGGGCCTGAATTTTGAACATGATGCTTTGTCTGGATCTAAAAAAATGTGTGACAAAATGGCCAGGGGCAACAGTGGAATTATGTAGCGTTATTTTAATATTGAAAAACCTATTCCACAAAATAAGTTTTCAAAGAAAAGTAAAGAGCTCCATTAAGCCAAGAATGAGCAGAGAATAAGCCATTAAGCCAAGAATGTCACAAAAAAAATTTGTGACAAAATGGCCTGCGGCAACAGTGGAATTATGTAGCGTTATTTTTGATATTGAAAAACTTTTTCCACAAAACAATCTTTTCAAAGAAAAGAAAAAAACTCCATCATTAAGGCGAAACTGAGCAGGAACAAAGTAGAATAACCTTCCAAGCGTAAAAGTGCCACAAATCACTATCAATAAATAAATGAAACTCAAAATTAACAGAAATTACAATAAATAGTGGAGTCAAATTCAAAACGATAACCCCCATGCCTTCTCAAGACCAGAACATAATTTAAGCTTTCTGGAGTAAAAACAAAAAACAAATGACCTGGGATTGTCAGTTTAATTACTTACTTACTTTACTATCGGCCGGAACCGGACGATGAACTTTCCTGCCAGGCACCAAAGGATCTTGGTGTGACTTCCGACAACCGCTTGGACCTGTCGGCTGTAGCTTCTCTGGCGATCTTCAGCTAATCTTTGTCCCATCTCTGAACGTGTCTCCTGAATGCTCCCCGTGGTTCTAGGTCCTCATTAAAATTTTGCCACATGTTTTTCTTTTGTCCTCCTGGTTTACGTTTCCAGGAGTGGGCTGGTTCGCAGACAAGGACGTTTCGACATATCGTGCCTTCGGGACAGCGCAATGTTTGGTTGAGGAGCTTCAAGCGACATCTTTTAATGACAAGCGGTAACTCTTCTGATTGGCCACAGCGGCTCCTTACTTCACTATTGGAAATCCTGTCTCATCTCTTAATGCGCAGGATGCAACGAAGGCAGCGGTGGTCGAACACGTCCAAAGTTCTTGCATCTTCAGCCTTGATCGGCCATCTCTCGCAAGCATACAGCAGTACTGCTTGAGCAGTTGCAACATAGATTCTGACTTTTGTTTTGGTTGAGATCTCCCGTCTGGTCCATAGTGCTTTTTTCAGACTTGTAAAGCCCCCCTGCTTTTACTATGCGGGCAGATATCCCTTTCAGCTCCGCCATCTGGTGTTATTATAGAGCCAAGATACTTGAATTCCTCAACGTTTTCTATTAGGTCATCGTTGAGGGTAACCTGGCAAGGAGCAGGTTAGTTGAGAGCCAATACTTTAGACTTTGCGCCGCTGATGGCCAGTCCGATGCGCTTTGAGACCTCAGAGGTATTGTTGATCATGCCTGATCATGCCAAGTCGGCGGTAGTTTCCAGCTCAGCAACGTCGTCTGCGAAGTCCAGATCTGTCAGGAACTGGAGGAAACCAGCTATGTTTCCGAAGACTATTCCGCTGTGGTTTTTCATAACATTATTCATGGTTAATTGTCAGTTTAATTGACATATACTGATATTTATTCCTTAAAGTTTTGATAAACTTCAGCAAAAGTGCAGTTTTCAGCAAATCGCAAATTATGTTCTGGTCTTAAGAAGACATAGGGGTTATCAACCCTACCCATGTTAATTTTTGCTTGTTTTGAGTTTGACTCGGCTATTTATTGTAATTTTTGTTCGTTTTGAGTTCGTTTATTTATTGATAGTGATTTGTGGTAGTTTTACGCTTGGACGATTATTTGACTTTATTTCTGCTCATTCTTGGCTTAAGGGATCTCTTTACTTTTCTTTCAAAAACTTGTGTTGTGGAAAAAGTTTCCACATTAATATTTGTTCGTTTTTTATTTACGTAGTCTTTTCATGGAAAAAATAATATGTTACATCTTTTCAGTTTTGTTGGATGTTCAGTGTATGTTGGAGAAACTTTTTCAACAATTATTAATCCTGACACAAACAGAATTTTTTAATTTAATTTTATAGCTTCTGAAGTTGACCTGAAAAATAAAACTTAACATCATTCTCAAAAGATTCTATCTATGCTCTTTGACAACCTGGATACACTTACACTCTTTTTATTTATTTAAATTGTAAGAGCAGTAGTAGTAATAGTAGTGTCCCCAAAAGTTTAAACTTAATAGCCCCAGTCGTTATCTATATATTGCTGAGGTGTTTTATTGGCAACTATAAACACAATGCCCTTTGATTTATTTTAAAGCAACATTTAATATTAAAGCATAATGGGTAAATTGCATAATTGTGGGGGTTGGCAAGCTTAATATCTCTAAAGACATAGTTGCCGGACCGTTCTACTATGCTGAGCAAAACGACTGTGTCAAAATTTCGACTGGCTGCGTTTTTGAAAAATGGGTTTGAGAGACAGGGGCGGATCCGGGATTTTTTTAGGGGGCGGGGGGCAAAAATGGTTGATCCAATAGACTTGCGGTAGGAGCGAGTTTAATTAACGTAAACTTGCGATAATTAATTAATTTACACTACTTTAGTCTACGCTAAGGGGGGGGGGGCGCTCCCCGTGCCCCCCTGGATCTGCCACTGTTGAGAGAAGGGCTGCTTGCCCTCCAATCTCTTTTTACTCTTAATAAAGGCACCAGGACAATTAATTTTGAATCGAATTGGCCCTTTTAAAAGTTTCGATGATATTTCTAGTTATTATATAGTGGGGCTGCCTATGATATTGGTTATATGCCCCTTTGAAAACCTGCATGTGCATAGTTTTTTGGTTTAATTGAAATTCCTAAACGTTCCTTATAAGTTTCACCTTAATACCCTTAGCGTCATTAGTTACAGTAACTGTAGTGGTAGTATTAATAGTATACGTATAGTTCCTTCTGGCTAGTTCAAAGTTCCCCAAAACTTACTCTTAAATGTCTAAATTAATAATATAAGTTGTTCTTCAGATATTGCTTTGCTACCTTTTTTGAAAGTCCACATGCTCAAAATTTGTTTTGGTTTAGTTCAACATCCGCCTAAATTTTCCTTAATAGTTTCACCTTAATACCCTTAGCTTGCGCTGATAGCAATAGTTGTAGCAGCAGTAGTAGCAGTATGTACATAGCACCTTTGGTTTCTTCAACGTCCCCTTCGACACACGCCGAAAGTTTCAGCTTAATACATACCATCAATCGTTCCTGAAGCATTTCTGATGCATCCGCTTGACAACCTGTGTGGGCATATTGTATTTCGAATTAGTTCCATAAAGTTTCTATATATCCCAAGTTTTTCGCCTTAATATCCTCAGTCTTAATAGCAGTGGCAGTAGTGGTAGCCGTAAAATTAATTGTAGTAGCCTAAGCTTTAGTGGCAGTAGTAGAAATAGAAGTAGCAATAATAGTAACAGTAGTAGTAGTATGAATTGAAGCAGTAGCTTTAGGATGCAAATATTTTATTTTGGTTAGTTCAACATCCCTCACAACAAGCCCCGTTTAGTTTCAACTTCACACACCAAACTGTTCCTAAGATATTGCTGTTACACCCTTTTGACAACCTGCATACAGAGGGCGTTGTCTGATTCAGTTCATCTCCCCCCTCAAAATATCTCGAAAATTTTCACCTTCATACCTTTTAGCATAGTTGTATTAGTAGTCACAGTAGTAGTATTGATATTACTATCAATAGTATTGAATAGCGGTAGTACTAATAGCAGCAGTAGTATTAGCATATTACCTTTTGGTCAGTAGAACATCCCTCTCATCAAGTCCTAGAAGTTTAAACTTAACACATTTAGCCATCGCTATGACATTGCTGATATGTCCTTTTGATAATTTGTATGTTCATACAATTCTTTAAATTTTCATCTCAGTGCTCTTAGCCCTACAAGTAGGTGCAATAGAAGTTGTAGTAGTAGTAGTAGTAAATGTAGCAGTAACAGTGGTATTCGCAGTAGTGTGCACATATTGCCTTTTGGTTAGATGATCATCCCCTTAAAGTATTCTCTGAAAGTGTCTACTTAATACCCAAATGAAATCTTGAGATACGCTATTTTGGCAATGTGCATGCACCTAGTGTTTTTTGATTTAGTTTAAATTTCCCCTTAACACTTTAAATGGAGTAGCGTGGTAGTAGTAGTGGTGGTGGTAGTTATAGTAGTATTGATAGCATGCAAATATAGCCTTTTTGATCATCTCCCTTATTATTTCCTGTTTTCGAAATTAGTATACTCAGTTATTCCTGCATTGCATCCTGTTGACAATCCGTGTACACATAACGTGTTTTGATTTAGTCCAACACTCCCCTCAACATTCTCTGAAAGTCTCACCTGAATACCTTCTGTCTTCTTGGAAAGTAAAGTTCAAACATACCTACCTTTCTCAATACGAATTGCCTAACTTACAACCCTTGTCCTGAGGGCTGTGGGGAGGTTGACATCCCCAAAGACATAATTACTGGACCTTTCAACAAGGTTGAACAAAATAACTCACTTAAACTTTTGATTGGATATGCTTTAGGAAATGACAGGCTTGGGAAGAGGGGGTGGCTTACCTTCCATTCACTTTTGAGTGTTAAGACTTCTAATCAAATGAGCTCCATCCGATCCAAAGTTTATACGACCACCCGTGCCATAAAAACCTTATATGCCCCGGGCATAACTTACAACCTTGCCAGTGGGCTCTGGGGGATTGTGTCCACTCTAAAGACATTGTTATATGATTTTATGGACTATTGGTAACAAAATGGCTATCTCACAATTTCAATTGAATGCGTTTTGGGAAAAGAGGATGTCAGGGAGGGGTGCTAATTGCTCTCCATCATATTTGACTCTTAATTAATTAAAAAAACTTTTTCCACAAAATAAGTTTTTCAAAGAAAAGTAAAGAACTCCATTAAACCAAAATTGAGCAAAAATAAAATCAAATAATCTACCAAACGTGAAACTACCACAAATCAGCATCGATAAATAAATGAAACCCAAAACGAAAAGAAATTAAAATAAATAACCGAGTCAAACTCAAAACGAGCAGAAATTATCATGAGTAGGGCTCAAAGCCCATATACCTTCCCAGGGCCAGAACATAATTTGCACTTTACTGAAAAAATATCAATGTTTTTTTATTTTTGTAACTTTAATAAATCAAATAATATTAACATTTTGATTACTAAATATCAGTATATGTATATTAAACTGACAATGCACATTCAGTTGTATTTTTTCAGCAAAGTGCAAATTATGTTCTGCCCTTGGGAAGGCATCGGGGGTTTGAGCCCTACTCATGTTAATATCTGCTCGTTTTGAGTTTGACTCGGTTATTTATTGTAATTTCTTTTCGTTTTGGGTTTCATTTATTTATCGATGCTGTTTTGTCGTAGTTTCACGCTTGGTAGATTATTTGATTTTATTTTTGCTCATTTTTAGTTTAATGGAGTTCTTTACTTTTTTCTTTACTTTTGCACTAGCCCTTTCAATTTTCAGTCCAATGAGAACTTTTCGAAGTTTCTACGACAACTCCTTCAATACGAAGTGCCCTGGGTCTAAAACAAAAAAAATACATTGTGCCCACATCGCTCTTTACTTAGGCAGCGCTATTGCGCTGCCTTTGATTCCAAAACAGTCTGAAAATCATCTGATATTCACAGAACATGTAATATTGCTAATACGAAAAAAACATGATTTAGTGGCCACCCTACCTTCCAGTCTCCAAACCATGTTGTATATACTGCTTTTCTACTGCAAACTCATTGTAACATGACAACCCTGAATACTTTATGCTGGCGTAAGGGAAAACCTCTCCAGTTGAGCCTCTTTAAAGTCTCCACTTCCGCTACCTCCCATTAAATTCACTTGGGTTTTTCATCAGTGTATGTTTAGTAGGTTTATCATAAATTTGCATTGGACGGAATCAATAACACTTGCCATTATTTTTTATTAGTTTGCTAATTTTATCACCATTGTCAACACTTGCAAAATCATCGTTAACACTTATAAAATCCTTGGGATATGATATTACCCTTTTTATTTATCTTAAATAAGAAAAAAAAAACTTTTCAATACGAAAAGATGAACTTTTGTAGCTGTATAGTATACGAAATTTGTCTCTGGCCTCTTGAATTATTGATGAACAGCAATTAACCAGGAAGGATTGGGAGATAACAGAGGAAATAGTTTGAATTGCCAGGATAGAACTGTAACATGGTCAATTATATCTCTCCGAATTTTGTTGAAGGTAAGTAATAATAAATCGTTGAACCTCAGCTTTAACATCGTATGCTAGAAGTTCCAAGATAATGGAAAAAGCTTTTCCCTTTAACTTAGATGCGTGGTCTTTCTAAACGGATGTGTAAAAAATGAGATTTCAAAGGCAGTTTTGTCTAGCCCTTCCTAGAGGAAAGAGAAAAGTGCAGTGCTATTTATCACGAGGCTAGGTAACGGTATTTAAAATTGTAACAGGGATGGGTAATAGTTGATGATTTATTTGTTGCATGTAGTGGCAAGGTCAGACTTCTAATCGGATGGAGGTTCCAACTCGGTTTATGAGGATCGGTACAAAATTACGGAAAGGGTCTTGTTTGGCAATTATATAATTTCTAAGAATTATGGGTGAGGCAAACCCTTCCTTTACATATGCTAGTGGCCTAGTGAGACAAATATCAGCTTTATAGCCAACATGGGATAAATACAGTTACAAATGGGATAAAGCCGGTAAATGCAATATTTTCCACGTAATTTACACCTACCCTTGTTATTTACAGTTTATGAGGATTATCCATCAGAAACATTCTTATTCTAATACATACGCTAATTACTCCCTCTTGATTCTAACAAAAGTAAAAAAAAAAGTCAAAAGAAAGTAAAGAGCGATATTAAAACTCAAAATAAACAGAATTTGTCCTGTTTTTGAGACCGGGAGCCGTCCTCTCAATCCCCCGCTCTTTAAGCTAAGTTTTAGCTAGTGTTTAACCAGAAGAATTTTAGAATGCAAAAAATATAGTCAGTTGATTTTTCAAAATATTCTATTTATAGATTGTCTTACCAAATCTGTTCGTTATAATAATTTATGTTCGTTAAATAACGCTATTTCGTTTATAAATTAATTTATGGTCGTATTTTAAATAACGCCGGTAAATTCAGCTCTCCTACCATTGAAAATTCTCTTCTCCCACAAAAATCTTCTATGTAAAGATCCTCCTGCGTACCCCTCCCCCCTCCCCTCCGACAGAAAAATATCTTTATACTTCCCAATAGCCAATACTGTATGTAAACAATGGGCCAAGTTCATAGCTTGCAGCTCTTCCCCCGGAGGCTGTGGGGGTCAAGTCATCCTCAAAGACATAGTTACTAGATCCCTCTGTTACGCTAAACAAAATGGCGTATATCAAAATTTGGTTAGACTACTTTGGGAAAAAAGGGGTTTGGTACGGGTGTAGCTTTCGTCCAATATATTTGATCACTTAAAAAGGGCACTACGGTAGAAGCTTTGATTTCTGATCAAATGTGCCATCTACTAACCTTGTAGGATCACTGTTTCGATAGTATCACGTGTGGGAAAAACAAACCAAAAAAATAAAATTCCCATTCGTGATCTTGCTTCTGCAAAAAAACCAAAATTCCATATTTTTGTATATATCTACAATATGGTTCTCTGATGTGCTGAATATGATCACTGGATGTTGGGGTGCTTCTCCCCTTTTTCAAAAATTGGTCAAATTTTCTCAGGCTTGTAACTTTTGATTGGTAACATTAAACTTTATGAATGCTATATATTTTGAATAAGTATTAAAATTCGATTCTTTTTTATGTATCCATTGTTATCAAGACTCTTGTTACTCAGAGTTTTGGTTACTATTGAGCCGTATCGCTCCTTACTTACAGTTCGTTACCACGAACTCTTTGATCTGAGAATGAATTGCCAGTTATGGTGACTTTGTATTGGATTAATTACAAAAAAAAAATTCCACGAAATAAGTTTTTAAACAAAAAGTAAAGAACTCCATCAAACCAAAGATGAACGAAAAAAATAGAATCAAACAATCTACCAAGCATACAACTACCACAAATCAGTATCAATAAATAAATTAAACCCAAACCGAACAGAAATTAAAATAGATAACAGAGTCAAACTCATAACGAGCAGAAATTAATATGAGTAGGATTCAAAACTTTTATGATTTCTAAAAGCCAGAATATAATTTGTACTTTACTGAAAAAAACTCAGACGAATTTACTGAAAAAATATGCATTGTCAGTTTAATATACATATGCTGATATTTATTCCTTAAAAAATGATCTCTTAAAGTTATAAAAGTGAAAACATTTAAAAGAATAGTTTTCTGTAAATTACAAATTATATTCTGGCTATTAGAAATCATAGGGGTTTTGAACACTACTCATATTAATTTCTGCTCGTTTTGAGTTTGACTCTGTTATCTATTTTAATTTCTGTTCGTTTTGGGTTTTATTTATTTATTGATACTTATTTGTGGTAGCTGTATGCTTGGTAGATTGTGTGATTCTATTTTCGTTCCTCTTTGGTTTGATGGAGTTCTTTATTTAAAACTTATTTTGTGGAAAAAGTTTTATTATAATTAATTTCTGTTCGTTTTACATTGACATTGTCTTTTTAAGGGAAAAATAAACTAATAGTTTGAATATTTCCGGTTTTCCTTTAAGAATTTATTGTTCAGCCTGCTATTTATATGCTGGAGAAACTTTTTCAGAAATTTTTAACAACATAAACTCGTTTCAAAATTATGACACAAATAGTAGTGTTTAATTTTTCATTTCTTCAGCTCATTTTTCGAATGAGCTCTTTTAATACGTTGAACGAAATAGCTATCTCAAATTTTGATTGGAAGTGTTTCCAGTTCTAATTTCCAGAACTTTCAACTATGTTGAACAAAATGTCTATCTGAAAATTTTGATTGGGCGTTTTTGGGGAAATGGTGGGCATGAGAGGGGGGCCCTCTCAATTTCCCATTGAATGAGCCCTTTTTGAAGTTTTTATCGATAATACTATCTATAAAAACCTTATATGCCCCCAGGGCATGACTTACAACCTTTGCCCTGGAGGCTTTTGGAGGTTTGTCATCCTCAAACACATAAATTCCAGAACTTTCAACTAAATTGAACACAATGGCTATCTCTAAACTTTGATTGAATGTGTTTGGGGAAATGGTGGGCGTGAGGGGGGGGTTAGTTACTCTCCATTCACTTTCGACTATTAAAAAGGGCACTAGCCCCTTCAATTTTCAATCAAATGAGCTCTTTTTGAAGTTTCTTCGACACAAGTTTCTATAAGAACCTTATATGCCCCCAGGGCATAACTTACAACCCTTTCCCTGAGGCCTCTGAGGGGGTTATCATCCTGAAAGACCTAATTTCTAGAACTTTCATCTACGTTGAACAAAATGGATATCTCAAAATTTTTATTGGATGTGTTTGGGGAAATGGTGGGCGTGAGAGGGTGGTTAGTTGCCATTTAATCACTTTCGACTATCAAAAAGGGCACTAGCCCTTTCAATTTCCAATCGAATGAGTCCTTTTTGAAGTTTCTACAACATCGCTTTCTATTAAAACCTTATATGCCCCAAGGGCATAAGTTACAACCCTTGCCCTGAGGATTTTTTTTGGGGGGGGGGAGTGTCATCCTTAAAGACCTAATTTTCAAAACTTTCAACTACGTTGAACAAAATGGCTATCTAAAGATTTTGATTGAACGTGTTTGGGGAAAAGATGGGCGTGAGAGGGGGGTTAGTTGCCCTCAATCACTTTCGACTATTAAAAAGGGCACTAGCCCTTTGAATTTCCAATCGAATGAGCCCTTTAACAAGTTTCTATGACAAAGCTTTCAATAAAAACCTTATATGCCCCCCAGAGCAGAACTTATAACCCTTGCCCTGAAGACTGTAGGAGTGTCCTGCTCAAAGATATAATTTCCAAAACTTTCATCTGCGTTGAACAAAATGGCTATCTCAAAATTTTGATTGGATGTTTTTGGGGAAATGGTTGGCTTGGAAGGGGTGTTAGTTGCCTTCCAATAACTTTCTACTATTAAAAGTTTCTTCGACAACGCTTTCTATAAGAACCTTGTATTCCCCCAGGGCATAACTTACAACCCTTGCCCTGAGGGCTATTTGGGGGGGGGGGTAGTCTTTCTCAAAGACCTAATTTCCAGAACTTTCAACTACGTGGAACAAAATGGATATCTCAAAATTTTGATCGGATGTGTTTGGGGAAAAGATGGGCGTCAGAGGGGGGTCTGTTGCCCTCCAATCACTTTTGACTATTAAAAAGGGCACTAGCCATTTCAATTTCCAATCGAATGAGCCCATTTTGAAGTTTCTGCGACAACGCTTTCCATGAAAACTTTATATAACCCCAGGGCATAACTTACAACCCTTGCCCTTAGGGCTGTGAAGCCAATAGGTTATTTCGATTTCGCAGTCGAGGATTTCTCACGGACTGACACAAAATTTAGTTCCCCCATACTCTATTCCACAAAAGAAAAATAATTGTTGTGTAATTGTTCTAGATTTAGTTGTATTGACATTCGTTTTATTTTTTGCCTAGTCAATTCAAGATTTGTTGCCCCTGAACTACACAAATAAAAAACAAACTTACTTTACTAAAAATCCAGTCCAAAATAACTATATGTGTTTTTTAATATCTTGCTAAGATCACTCAAAGTTCAATTGACCCGTTCTATTAAACTGCAAGGTTGAATTGACCTGCAAATCAATACATCATATGAATCTACATCAATATGAATTCAGCTACTTGGTAAATTCCAAGTCATTTAATTGGTGACTAAGTATCAAAAATTAATAAAAAAAAAGTACTTTTGCATAGAACAAATTCAGCTACTTGGCAAATTCCTAGTCTTTTAATTGGTGACCGAATATCAAAAATTAATAAAAAAGTACTTTTGCATAGACCAAATTCAACTAGCTTGTAAATTTAAGTCTTTTAATTGATTAATTAAAAAAAATTTCCTATAAATACGATGTAAAAATAACATTAAAGATCTTTTTAAACGTAAGCTAAAAAGATACAAATACTTCTTAAAATACAGTCTCTAAACGACCACAAATTAATATTAGAGAGTAAATTAAATCTAAAACAAACAGAAATAAAATAAACAATCATGGAAAAAACATTCAACAAGTAATAATATAAATGAATAAACAGATCTTAAAGCGAGTAATACTTAGATTGAATATGAGAATCAAGCTTAAAACAAAAAAAATATTTTCCTATTGAAGCACGAATGAAACTTAAAACGGACAGAAATCAGATAAACAATCAATGCAAACAAATATACAATGGATATTAATATAAATGAATAAATAAACCTTAAAATGAGTGAAACTTAAATTAAATATGCAAATCAAGCTTGAAACGAACAAAAATCACCACAAACAAGAGTTTGGGTATGACCTCCTTCTCTCTGTATAAAAGTCTAAAACCTACTGCGTCATTGGCGCTTTACTGAAAACTATATGCGTCTTGAACAATCTTGGAAAGTATAAACAACATCAAATTGAATATTTTATGTATAATGATACATTAATTGTTGAAAGATCCATCAGTTCAAGAATTTATTTCACTGTAATTGTATTTTTATTTTCAATGCTGTAAGAACTGGAAAAGAAAATATTTGTAATATAACCGTTTTCAGTTTAGCGCCAATGACGCAGTAGGCTTTTGGTATTTACTTATAGTTAGGAAAGGAGGCAGTATCCAATCACTTGTTTGTGGGGAAACTATATTCGCCTTTAACAACTTTAAAAAGAGCTAATAAATTAAATTGAATATTTGATGTATAATGATATTAATTGCTGAAAGCTCATCATTTCAAAATGTTACTATAATTTTAGTGTTTATTTTCAATATTAAGTACAAAAAACAATATTTATCACAAAATTGGTTTTCAGTAAAGCGCCAATGACGCAGTAGGTTTTAGACTTTTACAGTGAGAGAAAGAGGTCATACCCAAACTCTTGTTTGGGTATGACCAACAAGTGAGCTCGTGAACAAGTGAGCTCGAACTTTCAATATCCAATCAAATAAGCCCTCTCTGAAGTTTATAGAGCATCCCTTTCATACGAACAATATATGCCCCCGGGCATAACTTACAACGCCTGCCCCCGGGCCCTTGAGGGTTGTGAAGACACCTGAGTTTATGTTATCTGACTTTTGAGCAATTTTTAACTTAATTGTTAGCTCAAAATTTTATTGGATGCATTTGGGGTAAAAGGGGCGTGGGGGGGGTAGTTGCCCTCCAATCTCTTTTTACTCTAAAACACTGAACTAGAACTTTAAATTTCCAATCAAATGAGCCATCTCTGAATTTTTTACAAGCATCCCTTCAATAAAAACCATATATTCTCCCAAAGCATAACTTACAACACCTGCCCTCAGGCCTTGGGGGGGGGGCTGTGTTGACCCCTGAGTTTTCTTTATATGGTCTTTGAACTATTTAAAAAAAGCTATCTCAAAGGTCATATCGGATGAGTTTGAGATAAAAGGGGCATGAAGGGGGGGGGCTAGGTGCCCTCCAATCTCTTTTCACTCTTAAAAAGTGAACTAGAACCTTCAATTTCCAATCAAATTATCCCTCTTTGAAGTTAATACGAGCATCCCTTCCATAAGACCCATATATACCCCAAGGGCATAACTTACAACGCCTGTCCCTGGGCCCTGGTGGGTTGTGTTGACACCGTAATTTTTGTTATATGATCTTTGAACTATTTTTAACAAAATAGCTATCTTAAAATTTTGATTGGATGCATTTTGGGAAAAATGGGTTTGGGGGGGGAAGCTGCTTACCCTCCAATATCTTTTAACACTTAAAAAGTGAACTAGAAATTTCAATTTCCAATCAAATGAGTCTTCTCTGAAGTTTTTACGAGCATTCCTTCCATAAGAACCATATATGCCCCCAGGGCGTAACTTATAACCCTTGCCCCTGAAGACTGTGGGGGGAGTGTCCTGCTCAAACATATAATTTGCAAAACTTTCAACTACGTTGAACAAAATGGCTATATCAAAATTTTGATTGGATGTGTTTGGGGAAATCACGGGCGTGGAGGGGGTGCCAGTTGCCTTGAAATCACTTTCGACTATTAAAAAGGGAACTAGCCATTTAAATTTCCAATCGAATGAGCCCTTTCTGAAGTTTCTACGACAACGTTGTCTATACAAAACCTTATATGCCCCTAGGGGCATATAACTTACAACCCTCTCCCTAAGGGCTGTGGGGCAGTTGTCATCCTCAAAGACCTAATTTCCAGAACTTAAAACTACGTTTAATAAAATGGTTATCTAAAAATTTTGATTGGATGTGCTTGGGAAAATGCTTGTCGTGGGGGGGAGCTAGTTGCCCTTAAATCACTTTCGGCTATTAAAAAGAGCACTAGCCTTTTGAATTTCCAATCGAATGAGCCTGTTTTGAAGTTTCTACGACAACACCTTCTATAAAAAAAAAACTTATATGCCCCAGGGCATAACTTACAATCCTTGCCCTGAGGGCTGTGGGGGAGTGTCCTCCTCAAAAACTTTTCTATCTGGAAATCAACTACGCTGAACAAAATGACTATCTCAAAATTTTGATTGGATGCGTTTGGGGGAATGTTTGGCGTAGGGGGGACTAGTTGCCCTCCAATCATTTTTGACTATTAAAAAGGGCACTAGCCCTTTGAATTTCTAATCGAATGAGCCTTTTTTGAAGTTTCTACTAGAACACATTGTATAAAAAACTTATATGCCCCCAGGGCATAACTTAAAACCCTTGCCCTGAAGGTTGTGGAGGATTGTCCTTCTCAAAAACATATTTTCTATCTGGAAATCAACTACGCTGAACAAAATGGCTATCTCAAAATTTTGAGTGGATGTGTTTGGGGGAATGATGGCCGTGGGGGGGGGACTAGTTGCCCTCCAATCACTTTCAACTATTAACAAGGGCACTATCCCTGTGAATTTCCATTCGAATGAGCCTTTTTTGAAGTGTCTACGACAATGCCTTCTATAAAAACCTTATATTCCCCCAGGGCATAACTTAAAACCCTTGCCCTGAGGGTTGTGGGGGAGAGTCCTCAAAAAAATATTTTCTATTTGGAAAACAACTACGCTGAACCAAATGGCTATCTCAAAATTTTGATTGCATGTGTTTGGGGGAATGATGGGCGTAGGGGGCTAGTTGCCCTCCAATCACTTTCCACTATTAAAAAGGGCACTAGCCCTCAGAATTTCCAATCGAATATACCTGTTTTAAAATTTCTGCGACAACGCCTTCTATAAAAACCTTATATTTCCCCAGGGCATAACTTAAAACCTTTGCCCTAAGGGTTGTGGGGGAGTGTCCTTCTCAAAAATATATTTTCTATCTGGAAATATACTACGCTGAACAAAATGGCTATCTCAAAATTTTGATTGGATGTGTTAGGGGGAATGATGGGCGTGGGGGGGCTAGTTGCCCTCCAATCATTTTCTATTATTAAAAGGGGCACTAGAACTCTCGCTTTCCAATCGAATGAGCCCCCTTTGAAGTTTTTACAACGAGCCCTTCCATCTAAAGTGCCTCTGGGAAAAAAAATAATAATAAATAAATAACAAAACATTGGAGCCATATGGCCTTTACTATAGGCAACGCTACAGCGTGGCCTCTGATGACTGAGTATCAAAAATTAATAAAAAACCCTTTTACATAGAACAAACTCAGCTACTTGGTAAATTCCAAGTCTTTTAAATGATGACTGGACATCAAAAATTAATAAGAGAAAAACACTTAAAAACACATTAAACACTTTTGCATAGAACAAACTCAAGTACTTGGTAAATTCCAAGTCTTATAATTGATGACTGAGTATCAAAAATTATTAAGAAACAAACCCAGCTACTTGGTAAATTCCAACTCTTTTAATTGATGACTGAGAATTAAAAGTTAATAAAAAAAGCACTTTTGCATATAACAAACTCAGCTACTTGGTAAATTCAGAGTCATTTAATTGATGATTGAGTATCAAAAACTAATAAGAAAGCACTTCATCAACAAGCTCAGCTTGTTGATAAATTCCATGTCTTTTAACTGATGACTGAGTATCAATAATCATTAAAAAAGTACTTTTGCATAGAAAAAACTCATCTACTTAGAAAATTCCAAGTCTTTTAATTGGTGACTGAGCCTCAAAAATTAATAAAAAAGTACTTTTGCATAGAACAAATTAAACTACTTGGTAAATACCAAGTCTTTTAATTGGTGACTGAGCATCAATAATGAATAAAAAAAGTACTTTAATATAGAACAAATTCAATAGTAAATTCCAAGTCTTTTAATTGGTGATTGAGCATTAAAAATTAATAAAAAACACTTTTACACAGAAAAAATACCACATTTACATAGAACAAATTCAACTACTTGATAAATTCCAAGGCTTTTAATTGATAATTGAATATTAAAAATTAATAAAAAGCACTTTTGCGTTGAACAAACTCAGCTAGCCTATTTGGTAAATTCCAAGTCTTTTGATTGTTGACTGAGTATCAGAAATTAATAAAGAAAGCACTTTTAAAAAGAAAAAATTTAACTACATGGTTAAATCCAAGTCTTTTAATTGATAACTGAGAGTCAAAAATTAAAATAAAAGCACTTTTGCATAGGACAAACTCAGCTACTTGGTAAATTCCACGTCTTTTAATTGATGACTGAGTATCAAAAATAGGGTGTCGCACCACGGTAAGTGAACCTAATTTTTGCATGTCTCTCTCACTATACCCGTGTGTCTGAGCGGGTGTGCTGCCATCTATAACTAAAGATGAAAAGATGGCAGTATATTTGGTAGTGAAAAGGTGTCGCCATCTATACTTTTTTAAATGTATAACTTACTGAGTTTTTTTATGTGGCTGACTCCGTAGTACTCTATGGTTGATCATTGACACTAGTTTTTCATCTCTTGAGCACATGTGTCTTAGGACCAATCGCACCTAAAAACTGTGTTTCTAAGATTCTTCTTTATATTTGGGAGTTTTATTATCAAGGAGATGAAATTATAATGTTTTTTTTTCATCTCTTGGATTTATTTACCTTAGGTCCAGTTAAGATTCTTCTTTATATTTGATAGTTCTGCTACCAAGGAGATGTAATTCAAACGTGTTTTTGTCTCTTGGTTCCATATTAAAAGACTTGGAATTTACCTATTAGCAAAGTTTGTTCTATACAAAAGTACTTTTTTTTTATTAATTTTTGGATTTTTCTTTGTCACCAATTAAAAGACTTTGAATTTACCAAGTAGTTGAGTTTGTTCTATGTAAAAGTATTGTTTTTTATTATTTTTTTTTATTATTTTTTATTACCTCCGCGTTCACTTGATCCCTTGCTGGAAAACGCTGAAGAGCCTGGATTTGGATGAAGGACAGATGCATAGTACCCATTAAATCAACTCTTCCTGCTTGGCCATCCACTATTCAGAAAACTTCATCATATTGCAAGTGTAAATATTGTGGACAAAAAAGTCCATATGCAGATAGAGGTTGCGATATTTTGTGCTCTTGTTGTGGGACGTACTGCGAGGCCGAGGCTGATTCAAACGAGGAATAATTGTGCGTGACATGAAATGGAGGGATACTAGAGAAAAAATCGTAATGAATTTGCGAATGTGAGTATTAAATAAATAGTGTTAATTATGACTTTGTTTAGTTTCTGTATCCACGTCATTGCTGTCATTTTTTTCTAACTAATCGTTTTAGTTTGTTATGAAGACATTCTAAGGCCCCTAGGTATTTCTGTCTCGTATTTGAGCGGAAAATTACACACCAAACTTTGTGGGGGAAGCATTTTCTTGCATGAAACACCAAAATACAATAAAAAGTCAATTTTCGGAGTGTTCCTCCCCTCGCAAGCAACTGCCGTTGGTATTTTTCGAATCAGCATGGTTTATTTAGGGGGGAATAGGCTAATTCTCGTACCAGCCCTATTTCGTCGTGGTAGGTTTCACATTTTCAACACCTGGCGCCCGGACTAAATAGGAGATCAAATACAATGCAAAATTAGCCCAGGTCGGAATGTTTAAGAATAGTAATGACCGGATTAATATTTACTCACCCTGGTCCAATTGTCAACTTTGAGGTTAATAGTTCTTCTGGTTGTTGGGTCTATAATTTCAGTTAGCAGACGATTTAACAAAAATTATATTAAGGATACTGGGAGGGGAACCAATCTTCCCAAATTCGTGATCTATTTAGATCGTTCTTTCACACAGTAAATATGCCAATTTTCAGAAAAAAAAACATGGTTCCGTTTCCGAGAAAATACTTATGTACACATATATAGGCTACAATTATTCCTCATTTAACAAAAGAGATTAGCTATACAATTTTCCTGGCCCTCTGAACAAGAAACAAGCAAAAACTTTTTTCCAATTAGAATCTCGAAAATATGCTGGCGAGGTGCTGTTTTGAAGAACTAGATCATTGAAAATATTGTAATATCCAAAACGGATGTAGACGAAAGTTTGAAAGTTTGTTCGATTGGCGAAAGTTTGAAATGACCGTGGCTGGCCATCCTTAAGTGATACTTTGATTGTAATCGGTCATTTTGCAACAACACAGAAAAGGTGAATAAGAGGAACCTATCTCAAACATGGGGCGAAAAAATATTCTTTTGCTAGGTGTCATATCAAAGAGGTAGCTGCGGAATCATGTCGCTGACGTCTGCGGCGTGCGAATTTTTGGAAGGTAGCACTTTTTCCAAAGTAGTAGTTTTTATAGATTGTCATTAGTACCACTAATTTTGTTCGAGTGGCATCCCTGCCTTCCCCTACAGAATTCAAAATGGGTAAAAACGGGTATACAACCCTAAAAGTCACGAGTGGGAGCCTTACTCTTGCTTCGGACCAAGTTAGACTTATATGTGATAGTTTACTTTTGGAACCGGAATAGTTACGTTTTACTTAACAATGGTTTACAATTTTGCAAGAAAATTACTGGAGGCTACTCAAACTTCTTAAGAACTTACCACCCCTGTTTCACGATTTATATAATGAAAAATGTTTTTGATTTTTCATCCCTTACCGTTTTCGAATTGCAGACCACTGATGATAATAAAAAAAGGGGCACCCAACAGTTATGTTGGGTAGTATTTGAGCTGAAAGATACTACTAAAATAATGAAGCATTGTACTCCAAACCTGGCCTACGGTATGTAGCCAATATAACCTTTCCCACTTTCAAGCTTACTAAAAAGTATTAAGTTCGCCCTTTTGTTTTGAGAACGACAATACGGTTTGTTTCCGTTCATGTCAATTTGCCAGGGACGGACCAATATTTTTGCAAAAAAATTGTTTTTATTCTGATAATCTTCTGTCTTTAAAAGCTTCTTCGAATGTCCATTTTTTTTAAATTTAACAGTTATTCTTGAAATATATTTTTACTTCCTTTTTTAGTTTTATTTTCAAAGATATGTCAACAAGTTCCTTCCCGCCCAGACCGTCTTCACCTGTGGGATATGCAACAGCAGTTCAACCAAAAACCCTTGGAATCCCGTGTATTGCTGTGGCAACAAAATCAAGTGCTCCAGTTCATATTGATGTAGGAGGAACAATTTACACCTCGTCCTTGGAAACATTAACTAAGTAAGCGGCTTAGAAGTTTTTTTTTATAGTTTTCTAGGAAACGAATCAAAGGAAGGAAGTAAATCTTGTTTTCAATCAGATTTATGAGCATTTATTCTATTTTACGTTAAAGAATATTGCTTGTAGTGTTTAGTCAACAAGAAAAAATTACAAAATAGATAAGGACTGAAAAAAATAGGTCGATTGAACCATCAAAAAATTAAAGCTGACGAGGTTTTTCATCAATTTGCTTTCATACATACAATTATAAGACAAAATACCGGAAAAAGAAACCTTTACATTTCTTAATTAGATATTGTAATATTTGAAAAGGAAAAGAAAAAGAGTAGGCCCCAACATTCATTAACCTTCGTTTGAGGGTATCAAATTAGACAAGTCATTTATATTAATTTTTTTCTGCAAAGAGATCTTCACAGGAAAAGGCCAATATAAAGGGTATACACATATTAATACAGTTAGCTGTATCAAAGGAATAATATATTCGTTTTTCTGTAATCATCCCAAATGCATATCTCGCTCTGCAAAAGTATATATTATTTATGCTCTAGATTAAAACTCATGATTGGCTCAGAGGTTAGATCTACTAGTACTTACAACTCATTCTAACTCCAAGAAGCCTGAGGCTAAAACAGCCGCGCACGCTCTTCTTCCATCCCATTCTCTTCAAAGCCTCCCTCTTTACACCTTCCCAAGAGGTTCCCATTTCACTTGAAATTTTCCTTATCCTTCCCATCCCATTCAGGAACAACCTGCTTTGTACAAGAGAAAACACCCAGGAAATAAAGAAACAAAAAATTGTTTGGTTTTAGTAAGCATTTTTGTCTCAAATGTACACAATTTCCCCCAAATACGGTGTAATCACTTAAGCAACTGATCCAATCTTATTTTGGTGTGCCAAAATTAAAAATTAAGTTGATTAATCTTCATTTCTTCCTTCTTGATATCATAATAGGAAAATAATTCCAGGCTTGGTGTATAATCATGTCTTGATATGAAGTTGCTATGATCTGCGCGGCAAATGTGGCAAATGTGGTCCACACATCTCATGCTCGTTTTGAAAAAGTAACCACCCGCTTTAAATATTTTTCATCGGTGCGCTTGTACACTGGGAAGATGAAAATTTTCATCTTTTTTTTTGTAAATGGACATGCTTTTTTCTTACTTTTCTGCTCAAGCTCTTTATAGTTCTCAATGGGGTTTTCGAATTTAGGTACAATAAAAGCTTGGCTTTTCATAGATACAAGTATACTGGTTTTGACAGTAAGTTTAGTCATTTCTATGTTATTAATTAAAAAAAAAACTTCCAAAAATAAGTTTTCAAATTAAATTAAAGGCCATTTTAAACTTAAGCTCAGCAGATACAAATACCTTTTAAAATTCAAACTCAAAACGACCAGAAATTACTATTAAAGAATAAATGAAACCCAAAACGAACAGAAATTAAATAAACAATGATAGCAAAAACATACAACAAGTAATAATATAAATGAAAAAATAAATCTTAAAGCGAGTAATGCTTAGATTGAATATCAAAATCAAGCTTAAAACAAAAAAATATTTTCCTATTGAAGTATAAATGAAACTTAAAAAGAACAGAAATTAAATAAACGATCAATGCAAACTAACATAAAATAGATATTAATGTAAATTAATAAATAAATCTTAAAACGAGTG
The DNA here is from genome assembly GCF_049724085.1 of Artemia sp. Qi Xiang Cuo. NCBI lineage: Eukaryota > Metazoa > Arthropoda > Branchiopoda > Anostraca > Artemiidae > Artemia > Artemia sp. Qi Xiang Cuo. Next base: position 31,418,955 of record NC_142806.1, read on the forward strand.
AAACTTAAATTGAATATGCAAATTAAGCTTAAAACGAACAAAAATCACCACAAACAAGACGTGGGGTATGACCTCCTTCTCTCACTGTAAAAGTCTAAAACCTACTGCGTCATTGACGCTTTACTGAAAAGAAATGTTATGACAAATATTTTTTTTTGTACTTAATTTTGAAAATAAACATTAAACTTATAGTAACATTTTGAACTGATGAGCTTTTAGCAATTAATATCATTATACATCAAACATTCATTTTAATTTATTAGCTCTTTTTAAAGTTGTTGATGACGAATATAGTTTTCCCACAAAAAAGTGTTTGGATACTGCCTCCTTTCCTAACTGTAAATAAAAACAAACAGCCTACTGCGTCATTTGTGCTTAACTGAAAACGGATTATATTAAAAATATTTCTTTTCCAGTTTATGGAGCATTGAAAATAAAAATAAAATTATAGCCAAATAAATTCTGGAACTGATGGATCTTTCAACAATTAATATCATTATACATCAAATATCCCATTTGATGTTGTTTATACTTACCAGGACTGTTCAAGACGCATATAGTTTTCAGTAAAGCGCCATTGACACAGTAGGTTTTAGGCTTTTACAGAGAGAGAAGGAGGTCATACCCAAACTCTTATTTGTGGTGATTATTGTTCGTTTCAAGCTTGATTTGCATATTCAATTTAAGTTTCACTCGTTTTAAGGTTTATTCATTAATTTACATTAATATCTATTTTATGTTTGTTTTCATTGATTTTTTATTTAATTTCTGTTCGTTTTAAGTTTCATTTATACTTCGTTAGGAAAATATTTTTTTTTATTTTAAGCTTGATATTCATATTCAATCTAAGCATTACTTTAAGATCTATTTATTCATTTAAATCATTACTTGTTGTATGTTTTTGCTATGATTGTTTATTTAATTTCTGTTCGATTTGGTTTTCATTTATTCTTTAATAGTAATTCTGGTCGTTTTGAGTTTGAATTTTAAAAGTTATTTTTATCTTCTGAGCTCAATGTTAAAATGACCTTCAATTTTCTCTGAAAGACTTATTTTTCGGAAAGTTTTTTTTTAATTAATTTTGTTCGTTTTTTATTGCAAAAATTTCAAGTTTTTAAAAATTCGTTATTTCAAAATCAAACCTTAAAAAAAATCAAATATTTACCAAAGTAATAAAACTAATATCTAAGTAGCAATATCAAAGTGAAAAAATGGGTTTGTGTCAACCTCGGAGTTTTTATTATCTGATGTTTGAACTATTTTCAACAAAATTGCTATCTCAAATTTTTTATCGGATGAGTTTGGAGAAAAAGGGTGTGGGGGGACTAGATTAAACTTCGGTCTCTTTGGATGTACTCTTTAAAAGTGAACTAGAACTTTCTATTTTCAATCAAATGAGCCCTCTTTGAAGTTTATACGAGTATCACTTCTATAAGAACCATATATATCCCCAGAGTATATCTTACAAAGCCTATCCCTGGGTACTGAGGGGTTTTGTCGACCCTGGAGTTTTAATTTTTTATGGTTGAACTATTTTTAACAAAATGGTCACCTGAAATTTTTATCGGATGGGTTTATCCATCCAGTACACCCAAAGACGTGGAGGGCGAGAGGGGCTAGTTGCCTTTGGATCTTTTTTCACTCTGAGAAAATGAACTACAACTTTTAATTTCCATTCAAATGAACTCTCTCTGAAGTTTATACGAGCATACCTTCCATAAGAACCATATATGCCCCCAGAACAATACTTACAACGCCTGCCCCGGTCCTGGAGGGGGGGGTTCCAGGCTTGGTGTATAATTATGTCTTGATATGAAGTTGCTATGATCTGCGCGGCAAATGTGGCAAATGTGGTCCACACATCTCATGCTCGTTTTGAAAAAGTAACCACCCGCTTTAAATATTTTTCATCGGTGCGCTTGTACACTGGGAAGATGAAAATTTTCATCTTTTTTTTTGTAAATGGACATGCTTTTTTCTTACTTTTCTGCTCAAGCTCTTTATAGTTCTCAATGGGGTTTTCGAATTTAGGTACAATAAAAGCTTGGCTTTTCATAGATACAAGTATACTGGTTTTGACAGTAAGTTTAGTCATTTCTATGTTATTAATTAAAAAAAAAAACTTCAAAAAATAATTTTTAAAATAAAATTAAACGCAATTTTAAACTTAAGCTCATCATATAAAAATAAATTTTAAAATTCAAACTAAAAACGACCAAAAATTACTATTAAGGAACAAATGAAACCCAAAACGAACAGAAATTAAAAAAACAATCAAAGCAAAAACATACAACAATCAATATTATAAAAGGAAAAATTGATAACTAACTGGGTATTGCTTAGATTGAACTTAAGAGCGAAGGATAAAACAAAAGAAATATTTTCTTGTTGATGCAGCAATGACACTAGTAGAGATTAGAACTTTCGCAAACCATACCTTAAAGCATATTAAGAATAGGTAATCATATAAGTTAGTACATAAATCTTTAAATGAGTGAAACTTAAATTGAATATGCAAATTAAGGTTGAAACGAACAAAAATCACCACAAACAAGACTTTGGGTATGACCTCCTTCTCTCTCTGTAAAAGTCTAAAACCTATTGCGTCATTAGCGCTTTACTGAAAACCAATTTTATGACAAATATTTTTTTTGTACTTAATATTGAAAATAAACATTAAAATTATAGTAACATTTTGAACTAATGAGCTTTCAGTAATTAATATCATTATGCGTCAAATATTCAGTTTAATTTATTAGATCTTTTTAAAGTTGTTAAAGACGAATATAGTTTCCCCACAAAAAAGTGTTTGGATACTGCCTCCTTTCCTAACTGTAAATAAAAACAAACAGCCTACTGCGTCATTTGTGCTTAACTGAAAACGAATTATATTAAAAATATTTTCTTTTCCAGTTCTTGCAGCATTGAAAATAAAAACACAATTATTGTGAAATACGATCTTGAACTGATGGATCTTTCAACAATTAATAGCAGTGTATTTCAAATATTCAGTTTGATGTTGTTTATACTTTCCAATACTGTTCAATATACATATAGTTCTCAGTAAAGCACCAATGACGCAGTAGGTTTTAGGCTTTTACAGAGAGAGAAGGAGGTCATACCCAAACTCTTATTTGTGGTGATTATTGTTCGTTTCAAGCTTGATTTGCATATTCAATTTAAGTTTCACTCGTTTTAAGGTTTATTTATTAATTTACATTAATATCTATTGTATGTTTGTTTTTATTGATTTTTTATTTAATTTCTGTTCGTTTTAAGTTTCATTTATACTTCGTTAGGAAAATATTTTTTTTTATTTTAAGCTTGATATTCATATTCAATCTAAGCATTACTTTAAGATCTATTTATTCATTTAAATCATTACTTGTTGTATGTTTTTGGATGCATTTGGGGAAAAAGGGGCGTCGGGGGGCTAGTTGCCCTCCAATATATTTTGACTATTTTTAACGAAGTGACCATACGTAAAGGAGTGTTTGTTATATGATCTTTGAACTATTTTTAACAAAATGACTACCTCAAATTTTTAATCAGATGTATTTGGGAAAAAGGGGCTTGGGGGGGGGCAGTTGCCCTTTGATCACTTTTGACTCTTTAAAAGGACACTAGATCTCTCGATTTCCAATCAAATGAGCCCTCTAGGAATTTTATACGAGCATCCCTTGTTATGGAAGGGAATACGGAGTTTTTGTTATCTGAACTTTCAACTGTTATTAACAGAACGCCTATCTAAAAATTTTATCTAATACAGTTAGAGTGTGGAGGAGGGAGGGGGGCTAGTTGCTCTTTGATCTCTCTTGTATTTTAAAAGATTGACAATAAAATTAAATTTCATATCGAATAAACCCTCTCCAAAGTTTATACGAGCATCCCTTCCATAAGACTATATATGCCCCTAGAGCATTACTCATAACGCCTGCCTCCGGACCCTGGCGGGTTCCGTCGACACATGAATTTTTCTTATCTGACCTTTGAACTATTTTTAATGAAATGGCTATTATAAAAATTTTATCGGATGGGCTTGGGGAAATAAGAGTGTGTGGGGGGGGGGGGGCTAGTTGCCCTCGGATATCTTTTGAATCTTAAAATTTGAACTAGAACTTTCAATTTCCAATCAAATGATCCCCCTTTGAAGTTTATACGAGCATCCCTTCCATAAGATATATATATGCCCCTTGAGCATTACTCATAACGCCTGCCTCCGGACCCTTGCGGGTTCCGTCGACACATGAATTTTTCTTATCTGACCTTTGAACTATTTTTAATGAAAAGGCTATTATAAAAATTTTATCGGATGGGCTTGGGGGAAAAAGAGTGTGTGTGTGTGTGGGGGGGGGGGGGGCTAGTTGCTCTCGGATATATTTTGAATCTTAAAATTTGAACTAGAATTGTCAATTTCCAATCAAATGAGCCCCCTCTGAAGTTTATACGAGCATCCCTTTCATAAGAACCATATACGCCCCCAGGACAACACTTACAACGCCTATCCCCCGGGCTCTTGGGGGCGTTTTTGTTATCCAATTTTTTAACAATTTCCAAAACACTGGCTATCTCAAAAGTTTTAGCGGACGGGTTTGGGGAAAAAGCGCGTGGGGGGGGGCTAGTTAAACTCTCTTGACTCTTAAAACTTGAACTAGAACTTCCAATTTCCATTCAAATGGGTCCTCTATGAAGTTTGTACAAGCATCCCTTTCATAAGAACCATACATGCCCTTAGGGCATAACGTAGAACGCCTTCCCTTGTGCCCTGGGGTGTTCTATTGACACCAGAGTTTTTCTTATCCGACATTTGAACTATTTTTTTTAACAAGATGTCTATCTCAAAATTTTCATCAGATGGGTTTTGAAAAAGGAGTGGGGGGGGGGGGGATAGCTTCCCTCGGATCTCTTTTGACTATTAAAAAGTGAGCTCGAACTTTCAATATCCAATCAAATGAGCCCTTTATGAAGTTTATACAAGAATCCCTTTCATATGGACAATATATGCTCCAGGGCATAACTTACAACGCCTGCCCCCGAGCCCTGGCGGGTTGTGACGACACCTGAGTTTTTATTATCTGACTTTCGAGAAATTTTTAACTTAATGGCTATCTCAAAATTTTTATTGGATGCATTTGGGGAAAAAGGGGCGTCGGGGGGCTAGTTGCCCTCCAATATATTTTGACTCTAAAAAACTTAACTAGAACTTTCAATTTCCAATCAAATGACGAATCTCTGAATTTTTTACGAGCATCCCTTCAATAATAACCATATATTCCCCCAGGGCATAACTTACAACGCCTGTCCTCGGGCCCTAGGGGGCTGTGTTGGCCCCTGATTTTTCGTTAATGGTCTTTAAACTATTTAAAAAAAACCTATCTCAAAGTTCTTATCGGATGGGTTTGAGGAAAAAAGAGCGTAGAGGGGGGGGGGGCTAGGTGTCATCTAATCTCTTTTGGCTCTTAAAAAGTGAACTAGAATTAGCCCCCTTTGAAGTTTCTATGACGACCTTTTCCATATGAAGTGCCTCTGGGGAAAAAATATAGTAATAAATAATAAAACATTGGAGCCGTATGGCCTATACTATAGGCAACGCTATAGCGTTGCCTCTGATTTATAGCCCAAGAATAAAAGGTATGTTTACATGTAATTTAAATAAACATACTCAGTTTTTTTCTCTTTTCTTCTATGGTTTTCAGCGGATGTTCGCTTTCAGATAAAAAGGAAGCATGGCTTTTTATAGAAATATAATTTTTGACTATAGGTTGCCTCCCTCTCCCCAACGGATAAAAAAACATAATAAAAATGCCAGAATCCAGGACAAAAAAAATGTAACAGGAGCAGTTGAAATTGTCTTGGATTTCTGGTATTTTCGTTGATTTTTATCCATCGAAAATAGGGGGGAATCTATTGTCAAAATTTTTATATCTATAAAAAGCCATGCTTTCAATCTATCTGAAACCTGACGTCCATTAAAAACTATAAAGTAATTGAAGAGAAAAGTAAGAAAAAGAATGTTTATTTACCCAAAAATTCAGATTTAATGGGAGCGCTGGCTCCAATGTTGTGACGTTTGGTGCTGTTTCTAAAAGCTTACTGATCAAAAATCGCAAGCTCACTCGTCAAAAATAGCGAGACTAGGAGATTATCAAAATGAGACGCCATCCTGTTGCTGTGTAAAAGGCTATCGGTCGAACCTAAGACGAACCCAATTGCTAAATTTTCACGGTTTCAAACATTTGCTTTTTCGTAGTTACGGCTTATATATATATATATATATATATATATATATATATATATATATATATATATATATATATATATATATATATATATATATATATATATATATATATATATATATATATATATATATATATATATATATAAATGTATATTAAAAAGTAGGTTGTTTCTCATGGAAAAATGCTAAAATACTAGAAACTAATTCAGAAGATAGGATAGAAAATCGTACTTGTACCATCAGCAAGAAAAGTTCCTATGGCCAAAGGCAATTTCCTTGAACTACTAGAACGTGCTGTCGCTTCGAAAGATAGCTCATTTAAAAATGGGTTACTTCAACAGTAATTAAGGACCCGGGCATTGCCTTGGGATTCTTCGGTCGAGATTGCATCCAAGATAATGATCGTCCTGGAGGAATTCCTTTTATCCCTTAGTTGTATCCTCAGGGCAGTTGACGATAAAATGCGACATTCGCCTCGGGACTTAATAAAACGAGGTATTCCCAAGTTTTTCCTCTAGGGAAGACGCACTTGAGAGCCTTCACCTTGCTTTTAAATTGCTTTTATATTAGTGGTCAAAAATTTCACTGCAATTTTGCATAATTAACGGTTGAATACATTAAAACATAGTCTGATTTTTATTTAGTTGTTTTTGAACATATCACCCTCCCGGGAATCCAAGATTCCTCTTCTCATTTTCAAAAAAAAATCCTCAAGTTCGCTATTTTTATCTGCTTTACCCCCCCCCCCCCCTCGAAATGGATTCCTATTTACCAGCCTCGTCCTCTCCAGGCCTTTTAATGTTGTCTATATGTTATAAATGAATAAACATTTAATATGTAGAATATATTATATAGAGGATTTTCAATTTTAGAGTTCAAACCATATTTTGAGGTTATACGGTACCCTCTTGCGGACAAAATATTAGACTTTTTTTCTAAAACAAAAAGACCTAATTGATTAAGGGCAGGGCCGTCAAGTAAGCGCCACGGTTTTTCCGGCGCCGCTAAATTTATTTGTTCGGTTCAATAAAGACCACGAAAATACTGACGTCTCATCTACATAAATTTTGAACTTGGTCGGTAAACGCAGCAGTTTTACCGACTCCTGCCCTGATTTTAAATATTTTGCCACATTTTTCCATGTGGTTAAATAAACAGCATTAAATAGTGACATGATATGTACCGAAATCTGAATCTCGGTTGTTAAATGCAGTGGTTTTACCGACTCTTGCAGTGATTTTACTTATTGTATTCGAAACGGACATTATGCTAATTTTTGACAAATCAGTCGGTAAAAATAACCAGCCAGTCGGCAAAATCTCTTGCTCCCCCTAAACATTCTGGCTAGTAACGACGCTGATTAAGGGTCCTTCAAAATGAGATTTTACTAATAAATGTACATAGCTAACTCTAATTTTGGGAATTATCTAGTTCCAGACCCATTTATAGTGAAAGTTAGATCCAGGGCTAGTTCAGCCGCAATTCAAGCTGTAATTATTTGAATTTTGTTAAGGTTTAGTCAGCGAGAGTGTAATTATAAGCCTTGGCAAACGGTAAAATTTGATTACAAAAATTAGCTAAATCTCAGTTTTTCATGTTTCTTTTAGTATTTTCATTTTGGTTTTTGAGTGGCATGCTTGAGCAACTCTTTTAAATCTTCTGCACTCATTGCTATACTTGGGTTTGGGACCAGAGTTGACTTGATGGTGTCACTGAAATTTTTTTAAAGAATAGTAACAATTATCTTATTTTCTAGTTATTACTTTTGCCTTGTTTGCTTGATACTTGTCCATTTTTTTCTTTTTTATGTGAATGTTTTTTTTTTTTTGTAGTATAGCATTTCTGTGATTAAGAAGTACTGTATTTCTAAATCAAAATAGTATTTTTTTTGGTAAATGTTTGGGCGAATACAGTTTTTTTTTTTTTAGATTTGTAGCTCTTAACCTCTTTGAATTGATCCTATTTTTACACGTGGGCATGCGAAAACTTGTCTTTTGAAGGTTTGCACGAAACATTGTATTTATTTCTCTTTTATAAATTCTGTTCTTATTTTCAAACATCACATTTAATCTTTCTAAGAATTGCTGCTTATTTTGAAAATAAATAAAAATAGAAAACATATGATAAAATATTTGTGATATGACAAATTACTATATTTGAATGTTTTTTTTTGTTTTTTTTTGTCTGTTTTGGGAAGAAAATCCAAGTTCAGATAATTCTGGTAACTTATCGTATCAAGGTACCAAGGCTGCTAGCGCTGCCTAAGTAAGGATGTATTATTGTGGCTTAAAGTATTCCTTTTTTTTTCTGTCTTTTTTTATCCAAGCCACTTCGCATGGAAAAGTGACTAGAGGTTTAGTTGCCTCTCTTCTAGGTCCTTTTTAGCTGTTCCTCCCTCAACCCCTCAAATACATCCAATCAAAATAATCAGAAGACACAATAGTCGAAAGAACTAATATGCCTCCAGGGATGACATGGTCCCCACAGTCCTGGGGGCAAGGGCTGTAAATTTCACAAGCTATCCAATGTTTACATATAAGTTTTATTATTGGAAAAGGGCGTATATTTAATCCTGGATGTCCTAAAAGCCTAAGGGGATCAAGTTGAAACGTTCAGGATCTATTGAAGGGGATATAGAACTAAATCAAAATTCTATGTGTATCCAGGTTTTCAAAAGGGCGTATCTACAATATCTCAAGAACGACTAAGGACATTGAGTTGAAAATTTTAGGGCATAACGAGGGGGGTGTTGAACCAAATCATAAAGCATTATGTACATCCATGTTGTCAAAAGGTTGTATCTGCAACATCTCAGAAAGGCTGAAGATATCACATTGAAGCTTATAGGGAATGCTGAAGAGGATGTTGAAATGAATCAAAAGAACTAGGTGGGTCAAGGCTATCAAAAGGGTGTGTGCAATATCTCAGGAACTTCTAAAAATATTAATTTTAAACTTAAAGGGAACGTCGTGAGGATATTGCACTAAATAAAAAGCCCTATGTGCATCCAGGTTCTCAAAAGGGTGTGTCTGCAATATCCCAGGAATGGCGTAAATCATTAAGTTAAAACCACAGTTTATAGAATTATCCAGTAAGTTTATCGCAGATCATTTCTGGTCTTCATTCTCGGTGCGAACAAAAAGCTCCACCCACTTATTTCTGCATTAGCAGGTTAGTGGGTTTTTGTCAATCAATGAGAAATGGTTACAAAGTGCATTATTCGTAATTGCGAAAGCAGAAAAAAACTTGGTGAGCCAGCCAAGTTGTTTGCAAGTGTCCCATCTCACAGGTATGACTTAATTTATATAAAAATTATTAATTAATCTATTATTTATATACAGTGGACTCAACTGATCGGCCTATTTAGGATTTTATAAATTAGGGGGCGGGGGGTGGATGAAATTTGTGAAAATAAGGAATTGTTTCTTCTTCTAATAAGTGGTGGAGTAGGTGTGATGGTTTCAGGGGCAGATCCAGGATTTTTTTAGGGGGGGGGGGCGCAAAAGGGGTTGATCCGATAAACTTAAGTTATGAATAAGTTTAATTAACTCAAACTTGCGTTAATTAGCTAAATTACGCCACTTTAGACTACAAAAAGGGGGCACCCCTCGCCCCCCTCTGAATCTACCGCTAGATTATTTATCATTTTTTTTTTCACGTCGTGATATTTATAATATATATTTTATAGATAATACTACTGTCATTTTAAATTAATGTTTTCGTATGAAATGGGCAGACCTTTTCTGAACTTTAAACAATAAACACCTCTGTTTGAAAATCTTTGCACGTGAATTTAGATAGCGATAAGGGTTCCTGATTGAGACCAATTTTAGGACTTGGGTTCTAATTATTGGTTGCTGTGGTAAAAGTTGCCATAATAGCCCTATCCAAGAAAATACCAAACGTCTGTTAAGAAGTGTTTTTCGTAAAATTCTTAGGGGACTTTCAGAAAATTTTATTTCTACTGATCTTAAGTTTAATATGGCCTTTACTTTTCTTTACAAAAAACTTTCTTTTTCGTAAAGTTTTCGTAGTGTATATATATATATATATATATATATATATATATATATATATATATATATATATATATATATATATATATATATATTGGCGTGTACAAACAGCTCCTCTCATTTGATCTGCCATCAGCGGTCCAATTACCCTGGAACACGTATTTTGGCAGAAACTTTCTCAAAATGCTTTTGAAACCAACTTGAGACTTCGAAACCTATTTTTAATTCCTAAAAGCATCTAATAATAACATTACACTACTAACTACCGATTTTCATGTATGTATTGGAATAAATTAATTTAAAATTAGTTTCTTCAAAATTAGTGTTCCAACGTTGAAGCCAAGTTTCGTGTCCAAGAGAAATCTAACTTGTCTACCCGTGAAAAGATCTGATGCCGCTTATGTTTATATCTGCAAAAACGTTCTCTGGAGCACTCGCACCCCGGTCCGGGTTTTTATAATGGGTGAGATAGGGAATGATCATACTGCTAATTCTATAAACTGTGGTTAAAACTTTCAGGGCATGTTGAATCAAATCAAAAGAATCCAGGTTGTCAGATAAGTGTATTTGTGGAATCCCATGAACAGCCGAAAATAATAAGTTGATACTTTCAGGAGCTGTTAAAGGGTATGTTGAACTGATCAATAGAGAATATCTTGAAGGGGGTGTTGCACAAAAGCAATAGATCCTATAGGCATCCAGGTTGTCAAATGAACGTTTCTGCAATATCTCAGCAATTACTAAGGGCATTAAGCTAACCTTTAAGGTTATGTTGAACCAAATCAAAAGACGCTGTGTGCATCCAAGTTGTCAAAAGGGTGTATCTGCGATATCTCACGAAAGACTAATGATATCAAGATGAAAGTTTCAGGGGGTGTTGAAATGGTTGTTGAACTTGATCAAAACACAGTATGTCGATCCAAGCTGTCAAAAGTACGTATTTACGATATCTCAGAAGCGATCAAGGTATTAAGTTGAAATTTTTAGGGCGTGTTATGGGGATGCTGGGCTAAATCCAAATACACTATGCTCATCTAGGTTGTCGAAAGGTGTATTTGGAGTCACTCAGGAATGGCTCAGGGATTAAATTGAAACTTTTAGGGAGTGTTGAAAGGGATTTAGAACCGAATCACAGACACTATGTATGTCTACGTTGTCAAAAAGACGCATCTCCAATATCTCAGGTACAGCTAAGGGTATTAAGTTGAAACTTTCAGGAACAGTTGAAAGGGGTGTTGAGCAAAACCAAATAACACTCTGTGCATCCAAGGTGTCCAAAGGGGGTATCCACAATATCATAAAACTGACTAATAGTACTAAGTTGAAACTTTTAGAGTGTATTCAACTGAATCAATACAAACTATGTGCATTCAGGTCGCTGAAAGAGCCTATCTCCAATATATCAGGGACAACTAAGTTTATTAAGTTGAAACTTTCAGTGAATGTTCAGCGGAATATTGTACTAAATCAAAAGAATTTAAGTGTATCTAGGTCGTCAAATTGCATATCTGCAATATCTCATTAGAAACTTAGGGTGATAAGTTGAAACTTTCAGGGGGAGTTCAAGGGGATGTTGAATTGATTCAAAAGACACTGAATGAAGAAAACACTAATGCCCGTTTCACATTATAGTCACATCTATCGATAAAGAAAGCCAAATATCATGAATGACAAGGCAATTTTCTTGATTTTAGCGTCACACTTAAAAAATTAAAATTGCAAGAAATTAGTTTAAAAGAGTTTGCACCAACAGTAATTTGTGTCAAATCGTTCTCTACTGATACTAAGTATTCTTAATTTTTGTCATATTTCTCTCCCAGATAGAAAAACCGCTGTTCTAAGTTTCCATCTATTCTAGTTATAAAAATTATGCCTTAAACCTTGACTCTGATTGGTCAGTCAAGAAATTTATGTTTGAAAGTTGAACAATATTCAACTCGAGAAATTACGAACGGCGAACGTAATTGGCGCTGTAGTCGTGCGTAATTTTGATTTTATCGACAAGTTTGACTATAATGTGGCACAGGCATAATGGAAAAAATGTGGTTGTTTTGATTCTTTGTGTGAAATATTCTGTTTTCTTATGCTGCTCTGTTTAAAATTTTAGACCATGGAAAAACCTCAATTAAAGTTTCAGAACCAAGACACGATTCTTGGCGGTCTACTATAATTCTTATTTTCCAAACAACAGAGCAGAAGTCTTTTTAATAAATGAACTGAAAATACAATTACATAAGGAAAAAGTTTTTAAAACGAAATATAACAAAATAAGATTCTTCTAACAAAATGATCGATAAACATCCGTTTATATTCATGGTTGTAAAAGGATTGGGGTTAGAATTGCTTCAGCCCTGTAGAGGCCAAAAATCATGCAGATTTACAATTTATTCATTTGAATAATATTCCCCCTCCCAATCAGTCGAAAACTCAATAGCAAAACTATTATTAAAATTTGCCACAAAATTGGGTTCAAAATATAATTAGCAAGCCACAATGTTAATTCTTGAGCAGAAAAACAGACAGAAACTTAGCAAATATTCTTTTAAATTACCATTAATAAAAACAATTTCAATTGAAAACGAGCAGAAACTAACTTAAAGAAAACTTCTCCAAAAAAGAACATTTTACAAAAAAAGTAAAGAGCTACCTTAAACCAAGGACGAGCAGAAATAAAGGCAAGTAATAATTAAACGTCAAAATGAACAGAAATCATTGTCAATGAATAAATGAGATACAAAATGAGCAGTAACTACAATGGCTAATCAACTAAAAGCAACAAAAATGATGGCAAACAGGAGTAACAAACATTTCATTAACAAACATTTTCAAATATTTTCTCGTTAAACATTTTAACGTTAATAAATCCATAATTGCCGATATTTTCGGGAATGAACATTATTATATTTTGAACGGTCTGTCTGCATTTGTCAATTCTTTTCAGTAATATTGATTAGTATGGGAATTGTTTTCTTTTTTTGATATTGTTGAAATTTTTACAAATGAAACCACACTGCCCGAAACGAAAATTGTTTGAAGTAAAGTGCAATAGACTCTCTGGCCTTTAGCTTTAGGGCATTGGTGGCGCTAGCTTTACTTCCGTTTATGGTAATTTTTGTTCGTTTCAGGTGTATTTAACTGCAAACCTGACTGAAAACAACTATAATTTCAGTTCAGTCGGGATCTTCTTTTTTCGTTGGTAGTGATTTCTGTTCATTGTAAGCTTGAATTATTACTTGGTTTTATTTCTGATTTTCGTTGGTTTAATGTAGGTCTTTCTTTTATTTGGAAAAAATCGCTTTTGGAATAAGTTCTTTTTTAAGTTAACTACGCATATAGGCTGCAATGGATAAATTCAACGAAAACTATAAGACAATTTATAGATATCACAATGTATAATTATACAATAATAGTTGTAATAGTAGCTGTAGTAGTTGTTCCTATTGTAGTAGTAGTAGTATCCACACAGTTCCCTTGAGTTAGATCAACATCCCCCTTAAAATGGTCTGAAAGGTTCAAGTTAATACACTAGCCCTTCCTGGGAAATTGCTGCCCTATATATATACAATCCTGTTTCTGATTACATGATATCCCTTTCATAAGAACCTTCAAGAAGTTCTTTAAGAACTACCGACTTCTGTAAATGTTTGCAATTTAGCATGATCCAGTCAAGGACAAGATAAGCAAGAAATATCTTTCCTGTCGGAAAAGGAGTGAGTGGAGATTCCTAATACACTAGTATTTTTAGTTTTTCTACTCATTATATATCCAGTTCTTTGAAATTTTTCCCCTTCGCCATTGTGATGTTAGAAGCATACTATGTGTTGTCTCTTTATTTACATTTATTCTCCCTATTGGAATCACGTACGCTGGAATTTATTTCAGAGGGGGGGCTCGTCAAAATCCCCTGTAAACCGTAAATTAAACAAAATATTTGGATGATTTGCACAAAATACGAATATTTTCGGGACCGCAGTTTTTATGCTCTTTGAATCAGGTGATAAAAGGCGTTCAAACGAGAAGCTTATACATTTATTTATTCATGTTCATCGAAATAGCAATAAAGCCCCAGGCGTTTCAAGCTCGGCATTTGATTTTTTTTAACTTCATGCATCAGTTTGCAAGGTCAAATGTATTTTTGTTTGTTTTTTCACTATTGCTTTATTTTGATTTTATTTTAGGTTCCCAGAGTCAAAACTTGCCAAAATGTTTAATGGCACCATACCCATAGTGTTAGATAGCCTAAAGCAACATTATTTTATTGACAGAGATGGCAAGGCTTTTCGGCATATTCTCAACTACTTGAGAAATAGAAAACTATTTCTACCTCTGGATACAAAAGATATTGATTTGTTAATTGAAGAAGCAAAGTATTATGATATTCAGCGTAAGTATCTCATTACCCAATTACCTCTATTTTCACATGTAAGGGTATAATTTCAGTGTATGTGTTGCAAAAAGAAGGAAGAAGAAGTGCAATACATTTAAGGGGAATCGCTACCCTAAAGAATTTCGCTATCTCTTCCATTATAAACTTTAATAGCTTGTGTGGCCAAACTATTCAGGATTGACTGGGTGGTCTTGCCATAACTTGTATGACTTTGATAAGAGATCTGACTAAAAGACAGAAAACGAAAAGCCGATACCTCTTTTCCCGGAAATCCTACAAATATCATTTTACTTCTCTTGTTTTGTGTCGGAAGTATAAATGTTCGGATTTAGTGAAACTAACATCCTTAAAAAGTGTAAAGTTATTTTTTTTTCGATCGAACGGAGCAGAATTTTGTTTCTAAACTGCAGGAAAGAGTAGTTAGTTAAAACATTCTAGCTTACCTGCTTGGAAAAGATTAAAAATCACCTAAAAAAAAGTGTAGTTGAAGAATTTGACAGCTTGGGAAGTTCTCTGTTGTACTCACAGCCTTGATTAAAATCTTTGCCGACGGATGCATATTATTTATGCTGTAGTACATTGAATACAAAGGTTTTGCTTAACAATCAGTTAGAGATTGTATGGTTTATTTGTTTTAATCTAGCCTCTACTCAGGTTTTCGAACTGTTTACACATTGAAGATCCCCTAATAATGTTTACCAAAATTACTTTGGAAGTTCTCTGTGGTGATGGAATACTTTTGTAACGAGTATGCCGACAAATTATAAAGATACGATAGAAATGGCGAATGAAGATGTACCTGCGTACATTGCTAAACATCTATTAATTTTGGGAAATAGAATAAACTCTTAAATTCTTCATACCAGCCGCATTCACGCTACCTTTGCCAGCCTTGTTTCCGCTCTTAGCATTGGTACCAACAGAAAACTGTTTACCAACGGTAACTTTTGTTATAAATTATTCTGAAAAATTGTTTAATCACTTCGCAAGTAAAAAACAAAAAAAAAATTGTGAGAATAAAAGAATACTATTGTAAACTAGAACAGGTCACCACAGTTGTTGAAGATATAGCCGAAAATTCCGAAGGATTGCTAAGAAATAATTTGTTATCTACTGATATTATTAGAACTTGAGTTGCTGAAATGGCATTCACTAAGGTACTGTTTTGGAACAAAAGTAGCATTAAACCAAACATCCCTCTAATGTTCACACGTTAGCTATTTTTTAACACACCGCCAAAAAAGTTTTCCGAATCCTTGTCTGGGCCCAATTTTCCCATATTAAAATATTTTCAAAGTAGGAAAGACTAAATTAGTATGAACTTATCTCATTAATTGTGTCCTTTCATTTTATCTTAAAATTAGCCCACCTACGATACCCTCACTTTACTGCTCTATTTTTTTCGACAGCTGGATTCTTATTAAATGAAATAAGGTACACACAATGTGTATGGAAAAATTCTAGTAAGATTATTTACCTGTCCCTATACTCAATGCCTTTAGATCCTGTGACGATGAATTATTTGCCTTCATTAATTCTATTTTAGTAGTATGTTAACTTATACTTCTGGGGCGCCCCCGTACCAAACAGGTTTTTCTGGTAGGTAAACAGGTCATTACACTCTTTGTCAAGAGATTAAACCAGTATTGTCTATAACTTAATTTACGTTGGTTAAACTTCCGATGGTTAAGAAAGCGTAACAGGTAATTAAAGTATGAGAAATGGGATGCTATAATTAGAAAGATTTTAAGTTGAAACATTGTGACGTAAAAATAACTCATTTATTTGCTTGCGTGTATAGGAATTCCCATGCTATTTGCTTGCTTGTATTTTGTGTTAAAATAAGTATTTTTTATATCTTTTAAAAGAGCTTTAAGGGGATTGAGAGACTCAGTTGCATAATTCCGTTTGATTTTTCTATAATTGATGGTCATAAAAATCGAAATATTTGAGTTAAATAATTATTTTTTATATATTTTAAAAGATATTTAAGAGATTTGAGAGACTCAGTTGCCTAATTCCGTGTGATTTTTCTTTACTTGATTGTCATTAAAAACGAAATTTTTGTGTTAAATAAGTAGTTTTTTTATCTTTTAAAAGAACTTCAAGGGGTTTGAGAGACTCAGTTGCCTAATTCCGTGTGGTTTTCCTTTACTTGGTGTTAATTAAATTCTAATTTTTTATTATATATATTTTGTTTTGTAACTAATTTTTGAGAAGGACGTGGATTGAGGGCGTCATTCGTATTAGTCAATAGGATTTTTCATTACGTGGTGGGAATTAAAAACGAAATTTTTGTGTTATATAAGTCGTTTTGTAATTATTATAGTACATTCACGGTAATTGTGATTCTAAGTTGCATAATAGAGTGTTATTTTTCTTGTGTTTAGGCTAATTAAAATAGAAATATTTGTTTTCTTTTTGTAGTTAGTTTATCTTTTTATTGATATTTAAGGTGTTTGAGAGACTCAGTTGCCTGATTCCATGTGATTTTTCTTTAATTGGTGGTCATTTGTTGTATCTTTTAAAAGAGCGTTAAGGTGATTGAGAGAGTCTGTTGCAGAATTCTGGGTTATTTTTCTTTACTTTATTGTCATTAAAATCTAAATTTATTTTCTAATTATGGAGTTTTTGTATGTTTTATTTGTGTTTTACGAGGTTTGAGACTCAGTTGCCGATTTCCATGTGATTTTTGCTTACTTGGTAGTCGTTAAAAACCAACTTTTTGTGTTAAATAAGTAGTTTTTTTATCTTTTAAAAGAGCTTTACGGGGATTGAGAGACTCAGTTGCCGGATTCCGTGTGATTTTTCTTTAATTTGTAGTCATTAAAAACGAAATTTTTGTGTCTTAAATAAGTAGTTTTTGTATCTTTTAAAAGAGTTTTACAGGGAGTGAGAGACTCAGTTGCCTAATTTCGTGTGATTTTTCTTTTTTTGGTGGTCATTAAAAACGAATATTTTGTTTTACATAATTAGTTTTTGTATATATTAAAATATATATAAATAGTGTTATATAAACATTATACTCATTAAGAGTGGTTTTCATTTAGTTTGTTGTAAATAAAATATAAATTTTTTCGATAAATCATTATTTTTTTTATCTTTTAAAATAGATTTACGGGGTTTGAGAGACTCAGTTGCCTGATTCCGTGTGGTTTTTCTTTACGTGATGGTCATTAAAAACGAAATTTTTTTTTTAAATAATTATTTTTTGTATGTGTTAAATATGTAGTTTTGTATCTTTTAAAAGAGCTCTACAGGGCTTGAGAGACTGAGTTGCCTAATTCTGTGTTGTTTTTCTTTACTTGGTGGTCATTCAAAATGAAATATTTGTGTTAAATAAGAAGTTGTTTCATATTTTATAATAGCTTTACAGGGATTGAGAGACTCAGTTGCCGGATTCCGTGTGGTATTTCTTTACTTGATGGTCATTAAAAACGAAATTTTTGTGTTAAATAAGTAGTTTTTGTATCTTTTGAAATAGCTTTACGGGGATTGAGAGACTCAGTTGCCGGATTCCGTGTGGTTTTACTTTACTTAGTGGTCATTAAAAACGAAATATTTGTGTTAAATAGGTAGTTTTTGTATCTTTTAAAAGAGCTTAACGGGGATTGAGAGAATCAGTTGCTGGATTCCGTGTGGTTTTTATTTACTTGATTGGCATTAAAAACGAAATTTTTGTGTTAAATAAGTAGTTTTGTATCTTTTAAAAGAGATTTAATGGAATTGAGAGACTCAGTTGTCTGATTCCGTGTGGTTTTTCTTTACTTGTTGGTCATTAAAAACGACATTTTTTGTGTTAAATAAGTAGTTTTTGCATCTTTTAAAAGAGCTTTACGGGGATTGAGAGACTCAGTTTTACCTTGTCACAGTTACATTTTCTTTATTTTTCATAGTTTATTTTGAATTTCTTTCGTCGAAATGCAAGAGTTATAATATTTCAGGAGTTTTTGGTAGTGTTTTAACTTTTAAAAGATACATTTTCTTGATACTTAAAATTTAATTATTAATTTCATTTGCTGAAATGTAAGAGTTGGAATATTTCACTAGTGTTTGGTTGTGGTTTACCTTGTCACAATTACATTTTCTTGATTTATCAAAGTTCATTTTGAATTTCTTTCGTTGAAAAGCAAGAGTTGGAATATTTCAGTAGTGTTTGGTTGTGGTTTACCTTGTCACAGCTACATTTTCTTTTTTTTTCAAAGTTCATTTTGAATTTCATTTGCTGAAATGCCAGAGTTGGAATAGTTCAGTAGTGTTTGGTTGTGATTTACCTTGTCACAGTTACGTTTTCTTGATTTTTCAAAGTTCATTTTGAATTTCTTTCGTTGACACGCTAGTCGTGGACTATATCAGTAGCGTGTGGTTGTGGTTTACCTTGTCACAGTTACATTTTCTTGATTTTTCAAAGTTCATTTTGAATTTCTTTCGTTGAAATGCAAGAGTTGGAATATTTCAGTAGCGTTTGGTTGTGGTTTACCTTGTCACAGTTACATTTTCTTGATTTTTCAAAGTTCATTTTGAATTTCTTTCGCTGAAATCCAAGAGTTGGAATATTTCAGTAGTGTTTGGTTGTGGTTTACCTTGTCACAGTTACATTTTCTTGATTTTTCAAAGTTCATTTTGAATTTCTTTCGTTGAAATGCAAGAGTTGGAATATTTCAGTAGTGTTTGGTTGTGGTTTACCTTGTCACAGTTACATTTTCTTGATTTTTCAAAGTTCATTTTGAATTTCTTTCGTTGAAATGCAAGAGTTGGAATATTGTAGCAGTGTTTTGTCGTGACTCAACTTGTCACAGTTACATTCACTTATCAGTTTAAATTTTATTTTGTATTTCTTTCGCAGAATAACATGGGTTGTAATATTTCAGTTTTCTGTTGTTGTGTTTTAACTTTACACTGTTAATTACTATTGATTTTCCAATGTTCATTTTGAATTTCCATTGTTGTAAATAACTATAAGTTCTAATTAAGTAGATTATGGTTGTGGTTTACCTTTTAAAATTTACATTTTATATATTTTTAAAATTTCATTTTGTATTTCTTTATTTGAAAATCAACAGTTTGAATATTTCAGTACTGTTTGGTTGTGGTTTAGCTTGTCACAATTACATTTTCTTGATTTTTCAAAGTTCAGTTTGAATTTTCTTTCGTTGAAATGCAAGATTTGGATTCTTTATGGTGTCTATGGTTGTTTTTTAAAGTGTCACAGTTAATTTTTATTTATTTTTCAAAGTTCATTTTGAATTTGTATCGTTATAATGCAAGATTTGGAATATTTCAGTAATGTTTGGTTATGGTTTACAATGAAACAGATACATTTTCTTGATTTTTCTAAGTTCATTTTGAATTTCTTTCGCTGAAATGCAAGAGTTGGAATATTTCAGCAGTGTTTGGTTGTGGTTTACCTTGTCACAGTTACATTTTCTTGATTTTTCAAAGTTCATTTTGAATTTCTTTCGTTGAAATGCAAGAGTTGGAATATTTCAGTAGTGTTTGGTTGTGGTTTACCTTGTCACAGTTACATTTTCTTGATTTTTCAAAGTTCATTTTGAATTTCTTTCGTTGAAATGCAAGAGTTTGAATATTTCAGTAGCGTTTGGTTGTGGTTTACCTTGTCACAGTTACATTTTCTTGATTTTTCAAAGTTCGTTTTGAATTTCTTTCGCTTAAATGCAAGAGTTGTAATATTTCAGCAGTGTTTGGTTGTGGTTTACTATGTCACAGTTACATTTTCTTGATTTTTCAAAGTTCATTTTGAATTTCTTTCGCTGAAATGCTTTAGTTTGTATTTTTAATTTTTTTGTTTTTGTTTATTTCAATTGCTCAGGTAACTATTATAGATTTTTCAATTGTTAAATAGTTAATATTTATCTTATATTAAAGATTCTGTATACTACATTAGCGTTTTGTTTTGGTTTAACTTGTCAAAGTTAAATTTTCTTTATTTTTCAAAGTTCATTTTGAATTTCTTTCGCTGAAATGCAAGAGTTGGTCTATTTCAGTAGTGTTTGGTTGTGGTTTACCTTGTCACAGTTAAATTTTCTTGATTTTTCAAAGTTCATTTTGAATTTCTTTCGTTGAAATGCAAGAGTTGGAATATTTCAGTAGTGTTTGGTTGTGGTTTACCTTGTCACAGTTACATTTTCTTGATTTTTCAAAGTTCATTTTGAATTTCTTTCGTTGAAATGCAAGAGTTGGAATATTTCAGTAGTGTTTGGTTGTGGTTTACCTTGTCACAGTTACATTTTCTTGATTTTTCAAAGTTCATTTTGAATTTCTTTCGTTGAAATGCAAGAGTTGGAATATTTCAGTAGTGTTTGGTTGTGGTTTACCTTGTCAGAGTTACATTTTCATGATTTTTCAAAGTTCATTTGAATTTATTTCATTGAAATGCAAGAGTTGGACTATTTGAGTGGTGTCTGCTTATGGATAAACTTTTCGCAGATACAATATATTTATTTTTAAAAGATAATTTCGAAATTATATCTTTTAAATTCAAGACTTGGACTATTTCAGTGGTGTGTGGTTATGGTTTACCTTATCAAAGTTACATTTTCTTGATTTTTCAAAGTTCATTTTGAATTTCTTTCGTTGAAATGCAAGAGTTGGAATATTTCAGTAGTGTTTGGTTGTGGTTTACCTTGTCACAGTTACATTTTCTTGATTTTTCAAAGTTCATTTTGAATTTCTTTCGTTGAAATGCAAGAGTTGGAATATTTCAGTAGTGTTTGGTTGTGGTTTACCTTGTCACACTTACATTTTCATGATTTTTCAAAATTCATTTTGAATTTCATTCATTGAAAAACAAGAGTTGGACTATTTCAGTTGTGTCTTGTTAAGGATAAACAAGTCAAACATACATTCTCATGAATATTCAAAGATAATATTGAATAGCTATCGTAGAAATCAACTATACGTAAATTATAATACTTGTTTCGTTGTTGTTTACCTTGTCACACTTACATTTTCTTGATTTTTCAAAGTTCATTTTGAATTTTTTAGTTGTAATGCAAGATTTGGTATATTTCAGTAGTGTTTGGTTATGGTTTACCTTGTCAAAGGTACATTTTCCTGATTTTTCAAAGTTCATTTTGAATTTCTTTCGTTGAAATGCAAGAGATGGAATATTTCAGTAGTGTTTGGTTATGGTTTACCTTGTCACATTTAAATTTTCATTGCAAGAGTTGGAATATTTCAGCAGTGTTTGCTTGTGGTTTACCCTGTCACAGTTACATGTTCTTGATTTTTCAAAGTTCATTTTGAATCATTCAAGAAACGTGATTAAACACGTTTTTAAACTACATACTATTTGCATGCCTTTCTTGGCACCTTCCAAACGAGTGGGATTCCCTGCTGGTTCCTACACATTGCAAAAGTGAGCAGTACGAAAACTCCACATTTCAACCAGACTGGTTTTTTAGACAACACACCCACAGAGATGACACACACACATAGAAACGAGACACGCACAGACACGACACACAAACAGAGTCATAGTGAGAGAGATATCCAAAAGTTGGGTTGACCTAGGTTCACTTAGAGTGGCGCGCCACTCTAAGTGAACCTAGGTCAACCCAACTTTTTGGATATCTCTCTCACTATGACTGTTTGTGTGTCGTGTCTGTGTGTGTCTCGGGTCTATGTGTGTGTGTCATCTCTGGGGGGGGTTTGTCTAAAAAAACCAGTCTGGTTGAAAATGTGGAGTGTTCGTACTGGTCACTTTTTTTGCAATGTATAGGAACAAGAGGGGAATCACCGCTCGATTGGACAGGTGCCAAGCAAAGGCATGCAAATAGAATGCAGTTTAAAAACGTGTTTAATCTCGTTTCTTGAATGATTCAAAATGAACTTTGACAAATCAATAAAATGTAACTGTGACAGGGTAAACCACAAGCAGACACTACTGAAATATTCCAACTCTTGCATTTCAAGGAAAGAAATTCAAAATGAACTTTGAACAATCAAGAAAATATAACTGTGACAAGGTAAACCACAACTAAACACTACTGAAATAGTACAACTCTTGCATTTCAACGAAAGAAATTAAAAATGAACTTTGAAAAATCAAGAAAATGTAGATGTGACAAGGTAAACCACAACCAAACACTACTGAAATATTCAAACTCTTCCATTTCAACTAAAAAAATTCAAAATCAACTTTTAAAAATCAAGATAATGTAACTTTGACAAGGTACACCACAACAAAACACTAATTAAATTTTCTAACTCGTGATTTTAAAGGAAAGAAATTCGAAATGAACTTTGAATAATCAAGAAAATTTAACTGTGACAATGTAGAACGTAAGAAACCATTTCTGAAATTGTCCAACCACTGCTTTTTAACAAAAACAAATAGCAGCGAACTTTGACCAATCAAGAAAATGTAACTGTGACAAGGTAAACCACAACCAAACACTACTGAAATAGTCCAACTCGTTCATTTAAAATAAATAATTTAAAAATGAAAATTTAAAAATCAAGAAATGTAACTGTGACAAGTTAATCCACGATAATCCAATACAGAAATTTTAAAAATATTTCTCTTATTCGAAATCAAAACATATTTAACATTTTTATCAAAAGATAAAGTACAATAGAAGTTTTAAACAACAACAAAAAAATTCTTAAATAATACATATCGAACTATTCAATGAAAGAAATTCAAATGAACTTAGAAAAATCAAGAAAATGT
>NC_142806.1:31442793-31492793 GCF_049724085.1 Artemia sp. Qi Xiang Cuo
GGGGGCCCTTTGAGGACCGGGTGGAGGGCCTTTGGGGTCCGGGGTGCCCTTTGGGGGTCCGGGGCCCCTTTGAGGACCAGAGGAGGGCCTTTGAGGGTCTGAGGAGGGCGTTTGGGGGGTTGGTGCTCTATGGGAGCTTGGGGGGACTTTGAGTACCGGGGGCTTCCTGCGGGGGGGGGGTGGGGATCGGAACCCTTTGGGGTGGGGGTAGAGGACCTCACAACACTGTTCAAATGGAACTTGTGTATTATAACGACCACAGAGTTTCACCCTCAAAGTCTCTTCTAAAACCTTTCCTAAAATCTTCTTTCAAAATGTCTCTAACTGTTTCGCCGAAATAATCCCATAAAATGGATAAAACGGTTTCGCCCAAATAATCCCTAAACGTAATTTCAGCGTGTTCCTTTTGTTTGGCATCTCTGCGCTAACGCATTTCAAATTTCTAGTAAACCCTTTCATAAGTTTATCTATTAATCTAATAAATTTTCCTAGCTAAAATATTAGGGTTTAGATAGAATATCAATTTATCTATCCGACTTAAAGCTCCGTGAAGCCGTATTTAAAAATAGAATTTCTATCTCTTTAGACTCCCGCATAATTCCAAGATAACAAGTGATGTCAATTATAATTCCTGAAAGATCGATGAAGCCCTATTTAAAAATAGAATATTAATTTTTCTCTCTGACCTAAAGAACGTTTATGCCTCAGACCTAAGATTAAAGAAGCCTTAATGTTTCTTAATTCTCCCCTTCGTGAATCAATAATTTTCCCTAGCGATTATGTAAATCAAGTTCACAGGTGCTACTCGTGACAGGACCACGTGGTTTATGGTTTTCCAAGTGAGAAAATTCCTGTTTTTTCATTATCAGTGAGAAAACCATACAACAGACATGAATTGCTGTTGACATCCATAAATGTGACAAAGTTCCTGTTTTTCAAATTTTCACTGACAAAAACCATAAAAAATACATGATTTGATGTATACATCCGAGAAAAACAACAAATAAATCGATCTTGGAAAAAGAGGTCAATGAGCGATTACGTAATCTTTCTCCCTAGGGACTCTCTGACCCTATTGTTTCATAATTCCCCCCAGACGTGAATCAATAAGTTTCCCAGCGATTATGTAAATCACACCGCATGTCATTACACGTGGCGAAACAACAACAACAGATCGATTGACCTTGACCCCCATTAGACTCGATCGATAATCCTTGAATAAATTATGTCCCGTCAGCATTAAACTAAATTGTAGATGGCAGCAGGGGTGACTCGTGGGACCTCATGATAGGGTTCTACTGTGAACCCAATCATATATGTAATATTTTCTGTTCGTTTAAAGTTTTGATGTTGCTGCTGTTGCAGATGAAAAACTTGTTTTTTTATGTTTAATTTCTGATCTTTTTTTAAATAAGGCTGGGAAGTCCGGCGTCCCCTTCATAGCAATGTCCCTTCCCCCATGAAAACTTCCGTCATGGAAAGATCCTCCTACATAACCCCCGACCCCAGGCACGTACGCAGGAATTTGTTTCGGGGGGGGGGGGGACCAAATCCTTCAAACCCATTATTCTGTGAGAAAAATCAGAAAATTATGGAAAATTAAAAAAATCGTGATATTTCGGGGGGGCCCGGGCCCGGAGGCCCCCACCCCTGCGTACGTCCCTGCCCGACCCCCCCCCCCCACTACCAGTAAAAATCTCCCCTGAAAACGTCTGTACTGTATACTTCCCAATAACCAATACTATATGTTAGTAGAACCCTATCAGGAGGTCCCGTACGAACACATGTGCTGCCATCTACAATTTAGTCTAACGCTCTTCGAACATAATTTATTCAAGGATTATCGATCCACGAACGGGTCAATGACCCCTTTTTTCAAGGTCGATTTATTTGATGTTTTCCTGTGTATTGACTCCGGGATGAAGTTTGCACACGTATATTAACGGTGGGGGGGGGGGGGAAATATATTTATCTATAAATCATTAAGGGACACCATATATGGGCATAGACTCCCTAGGGGAAATGGATTTCTGAGAAATTGATTGCGTAATCGAAGGGGGGAAATGTATTGATCTATAACTCGTGACGGGACACCATATATGGGCAAAGACTCCCTAGGGGAAATGGATTTCTGAGAAATTGATTGCATAATTGAAGGGGAAGTGGATTTCCGAGAAATTGCTTACATAATCGAAGGGGAACTAAATATCCGAGAAATTGATTGCGTAATCGATTGGGAATTTTATTGATTTGATAACGGGAAATTGATTGTGTAACCTAACATAACATCATGAGTTCCGGAACGATCACCATATATGGGCATAGACTCCCTAGGGGAAATGTATTTCCGAGAAAATGATTGCGTAATCGAAGGAGAACTAAATTTCCGAGAAATTGATTGCGTAATCAGTTGGGGAAACGTATTGATCTATAACTCATGACGGGGCACCATATAAGGGCATAGACTCCCTCGGGGAAATGGATTTACGAGAAATTGATTTGTTGGTGTTCGTCCAGGAGAATTGTCTCCGGGTGAAGTTTATTAATGTCTGATGGATGATGTCAAGGTTGATTGATTTGTTGGTGTTCGTCCAGGAGAATTGTCTCCGGGCGAAGTTTATTAATGTCAAATGGATGATGTCAAGGTCGATTGATTTGTTGGTGTTCGTCCAGGAGAATTGTCTCCGGGAGAAGTTTATTAATGTCTGATGGATGATGTCAAGGTCGATTGATTTGTTGGTGTTCGTCCATTAGAACTGTCTCCGGGCGAAGTTTATTAATGTCTGATGGATGATGTCAAGGTCGATTGATTTGTTGGTGTTCGTCCAGGAGAATTGTCTCCGGGCGAAGTTTATTAATGTCTGATGGATGATGTCAAGGTTCATTGATTTGTTGTTGTTCGTCCAGGAGAATTGTTTCCTGGTGATGTTTATTAATGTTTGTCGGATGATATCACAGTTGATTGATTTTTTGATGTTCGTCCAGGAGACATGTCTCTGGGCAAAGTTTAATAATTTCTGACGGATATTATCAAGATCGATTGATTTGTTGATGTTCTTCCAGGAGAATTGTCTCCGGGCGAAGTTTGCACATGCATATTAACGGTGGGGAGAATTTTTTGATCTTAGAGATGAAGTGATTAACGCGGGAAAGGGTTTCTTAGGAATTTCAAATGTGACAGCGCAGGGATGCCAAAACAAAAGGAACACGCAGAAATTACGTTTAGGGATTATTTGGGCGAAACCGTTCTGAGACATTTTAGAAGATGATTTAAGCGGAACCGTTTGAGGTATTTTAGAAGATGATTTTAGAAGATGATTTAGACGATGATTGTGTATAATTCCGTAATTGGAATTGTGTATAAAAACAGGTACGAAATATTGTTGTCTAACGTTTAAATTGCATGACTGGTGTGCAACCTCTCTAAAGTTACTCCCTCCCGATGCAAATTCCTGCCATAAATGATCATGGTTGATCACCTTCTTCCTCCCCCCAGTCCAAAAACTCTCATCAAATTCCCCTTTGTAAACCCAATACTGTTTACAATTTTTAATGGCTAATATGTCGTCTGGTGATAAGAGCCTTGGAAAGTTTGTACAACAAAGGTTCGAGATTGTACCATCCGCTGTTTTGAATAGACTGACCAATGCCGAGCGCATGCAGTCTTCACCGTCACTCAACATCTCAACTACGTCCAGCAATTGCATGGTATTATTAGAATCTCGTTGCGTGTGAGCGTAAGAGACCCCTTTGGCTTCATGTATTTTAACACGATTTGAATTTGACGGATCGTACACGTCTGTCAGTTTCTCCTTACAGACCAAAGCAATCTTACTGGTCTATAAGAGTAGATTTTGGAATATTGTAAAACTCAGGATCACCCTATCTCCGCTCACAGTCCCTCAATGCCTGGTATCTATGACATTTGCAGTGTTTCCTATTGTGCTTTTCATTCAAATTAGAGAGACATGTTGGACAGTAATAACACACACCACCTCGCTTTTTACCCTCACTTAGAACCCTACTAATATCCGTAATTGGATTGAAATGACCTATTGAATTTGAGGCTATGGTTGAGGGGTATAGAGGCCACACCTAATAGTCTAGTGATTCAATTTAAGGAGCTCACACTGGAAATAATATAACCATCTTATCGGAACGCTGACCCTCTTCAAATTCTGGTTCATACTGTAACACCGTGACACCAATCTTTAAATGTGCATTAGCCCGCTCAAAAATATCTATTCCTTTTAGTGTCACGGGATATTGACCATTTAAACAATTAAAATTTACTTTTGGGAACTGCTGCTAGAATTCATGTAGAAAACAGTTGACAAGGGTAACACGTGCCTGAATAAAATCCGTTTTTTAGACTCTTTCAGCTTCTTCCCCAAATCTTTAAGTCAATTGATTCAGGTGCAGAAAAGTGATAATCTTGATAGCTTCCTCCTCCTCAAATAGCGCTTCCCCGATGATGAAATGTAAGATTTATTAACTTGTAAGATTATATATTGATATGATTATTACAACTCTGGCTCGAGGCTAGATGAGGTGTCACTACCGCCCATTGAACAGTTCTCTTACTGAGAGTGAGTGCACCACTAGCGACTACGAATTTGCAAAGAGGGTTTGGGCAAAGGGCGGGTGTAAAAATGTGTGGGATTATTGTAAACTATACTTGGCCAGTGACGTACCCACTCTTCTGGACATTGTGTGCAAAAATACGGATAAAATATATGGGGAGTTTGGGTTGGATTTAGGTTATTATTTTTCCACTCCCCATTTGGTGATGGACTTGATACTTAAAATCAGCAAAGAAGAAATAGGTCTGTTCGTCGATGTGTAAAAGCATGTTTTTGTAGAGATATCATTGTGGGGTGGGTATGTTTTTCACGGAGATCGTATCATGAAAACTGATCCGAGTGGACAGCACACCGATGAAAAGTCGGACGCAGTTTTTTTGGATATGAACTCTCTTTACCCATCGGCAATGTCTCACTACTGTTTGCCGTGTGGCAATTATAAATGGCTTGACAATCCCTGTGCTTCGAATTTCCCCGACATTGCCAGTGTTGAGGAGAATGGGGCACAGGGATGGTTTTTTGAAATTGACGGTGAAATACCCATGGAAATCCATGACTTGGTAAGAGACTTTGTTTTTCCGTGCATAAATAGACCGGTGGGTAGGGACTCTCTGAGCTCCTACAATTTGTCTTTATTAGAGGACGGGAGTAAGCACTAAGTACCTTCAAAACGAAAACTATTTGCCAACTTCAACCCGAAAGAGAAGATCATTGTTCATCGCGTGCTATTGACATGGATGGTGGCCAATGGTTTCAAGGTCAAAAAGATTCAAAGATCCCTCAGATTCGATCAAAAGCGTTATATGAAAAAGTTTATTCACACTTCTTTCAGAAATCGTTCGCAAGCTAAAATTAAAGTTGAAAAATAAGTCTATAAAATCATTTTGATCTCAGCTTTCGGTAAAATGTGCGAGAGCTTAAGACACAGAACTCGATGTGAGATTGTAACCAACCCCAAAAATTGTGCTCGAATCATTGCGGATCCAAAATTCACATCGTTCACTATCATAGACTCTAATATGGTGCTCCTACATCGCAAGAAAAGAAACATTGTATTAAATAAAAATATTGCAGGCGGAAGTGCAATAACTGAAATATCCAAGAAACTCATGTTGTCGTTTTATTATAATGTATGCAAGGTATAGTGGCCAATTGAGGGAAAACTTCAAGTGTACTACGGAGACACTGATTCACACCTTTTAAAAGTCAAAACTGAAAATCTATTGAATGATTTGGAAAATGGTAACTATATTAGATCCTGAATGGACTACACTAGCTGGAACAATTCTCTCTACCCGGAGCTGGTGTGACACCAGGCCTCAAATCAACATTTAATACTAAAATCTGAAACGGGTAGTAATCTAATATAAAGTGGTGGGATTCCTGGTCTGAAGGCATAGTTTGTGGAAACGTACGACAAGGATATCAAACAAGTTTGCAAGGGGGTACCTACACACTTTTTAAAACATAATTTCGATATTAGCGTGTATAGAAACTGTGTGGAACGTAGTTTAGTGCCAAGGGCGAAAGTCATGGCGATTCGCTCCTTACAATTTAAAAACTACACAGTTAGAGTTGAGAAAAATGCAATGTCTCAAATTTTAGAAAAATTATTTTTGCTTTTTTTTGGTTTTAAGTAAATAAACCACTTTAATTTTTAATTAAAAGCCAGTTTTTATTTTATCTTTAAAAGAACATAACTCGGTCTAGAAAAATTAACTTAAATTCACAAAAAAAAGGTATAAATTGGGTGGGAGGTTTTTTCAGGCAATTTGTTTTTTTTTCTTTATCATAATTAATTTACTATGTGTGTGTGTGTGTGTGTGTGTGTGTGTGTGTGTGTGTGTGTGTGTGTGTGTGTGTGTGTGTGTGCTATTCAGATAAATATCCTCTATTTGAAGCCAGCCCCCGCCCGCCTACGGGCCCCGCTCCGGCAGCCCGGCCGCCGCCCGGGCCGCCGGGGGGGGGAGGGGAGGGGGACCCCAAAATTTCAAATGTTGTAAATAAAAGTGTATGATATTATTTCACAAGTGCATTAGTCCAATAAATGTTGTATTTTTTTTTATAAATAAACAAAAAAAAAAGTGTATTTATTTAAGTGTTTTTTTTTTTTAGTGGTTAGGTAAATGTTGTTTTTTTTTTTTATAAATAAATTAAAAAAAAGTGTATTTTTTTTTATTCATGTTTAATGTACCTTTTTCAATATAGTATTTTTTTTTAAAGTATTGTTACCTTTTTTATGTATTCAATAAAAGAAATTTATTCGTCTTATTCGTCTTCTAATTATTATTCTTAAAAGGAGTAGTAGTAGTAGAGAAATTATTTAGCCATTTGACAAATATAGTTTACGGTTAGTTGCCTAAGTGAACTTTGGAAGGGAACATTCATAAATTTAAAACGCCATTCAGGCCATTCCTGTGTGAGCCTGCAATGTCGGGCCATCCACATATACGGCCAAAAATAATTAAAAATTATATTAAAATACTCGCAGTAAAGCCGAAAAAAATCTTCTATAGTAGCTGTACCAGGCAGGCGCCACGTGATCTCCTAAAATCGATTTCCATGTTAGGGTAGAGGCAGATACAAAACATACAGGGACTTGATGTTTTCAGCATTATTGAACAAAACTCTTGGTTGATCTTTGACGATCTGGCTGAATCTATTGAACAATGGTCCCAGGAATTGCTACAACTGTTCACTGTTCGCTCTCATCATGAACAGATTTCTGTTACTCTGGTTCTACACAATCTCTTTTAATAGAGCAAGTATACTAGAACGCTCGCATTGAATTTCACCATTCACAACATCTACACAATTTCTCGTGCTTCCCGTTTGTACGTAACTCTTCATAAACCGCTCTGTGCGAGTACTCCCAATTTCCTGCTCTTAGAGTACATTCAGGCACATAATATACCCTACGCTCATATCCATTCTGATATTACTAAAAATACACCCTAGGATCTGCGTATATTCACAGATATTTTTGACAATGAAATTACAGTATATCTCCCCGTGAACACTAAAAAGACCTATTAGTTGCTATCATGACACTGAAGAAACTACATGAAAATAGACATTTGTTTTCAGTTATAAGCACTTCAAAACCTCTGCTTAGGAAAGCAATACTCAACCACGGTATTTACAATGATTTCATGAATCTAGTATCCGAATTTTGTTTAAATTTGACCGCGGGTAATATTCAAGTGCCAGAATTAGTTAAGTAACAGGCAAAGCAACATCGTTCCATTGTACGTACACGGGCGCCTAAAAAGAAAGGAAAGAATTTAAAAAGAAAACGATTTCTTCAGGTAGGTGGTAGCTTTTTCACACTTTTACTGCCAATAATTGCAGGACTTGTAAACAGTTTTCTCTAGACAGAGAATGGCAAAACCCTATAAATTGACTCCAGCAGAACTCGCTCTCTCACCCGTCAAACACTTTGAGAACAATCTGAGTAAATTCCTTGACAATGAAAATATTGAGGATGATAAAAAACTTCAAGATGCACTTCGCCGAGTGGACAAACACAAGTCCTATCGGTCGAAGCCCACTGCTGCTGCTGCTGCTGATTCCAAAAAAGAATCATCTCCTCAAGATTCTGCTGCTGTAACCCAACTGAAGGCTGAGTATTGGGATACATTTTTAACGAAATTTAGAAACCTACGGCTCCAAAAAATTCGTGAAAAGATTACACAGATACTATTATATGCCTTCGAAAGGATTCAAGATGACGTACAAATTAATAGCGATGAGAGAGGGATAATCATCCAGGACAATAGACATAATCTAATTGATGTAATCTATTACACTACTTCTATTCTTAAATTAATATCATAATTTGACGCTAGTATATAAAATCTTATAAATAAATTAAACTTCTCCAAAAGTCTTATTGGCAATAGAAAAATTCTAGAAAAATTAAATGAACATGCATCATCATCATCATCATCATAAGCATTGACATCATTAAAAAATGAACTTGAAGAATAAGATTTTAAATCAATTTTGGAAAATATTAGCACACCGCTGATAGCTAGAAAAAAGTGAAGACGTATCAAGTCAACATCACCATCACCACCACTACCATGATAAACAGCTAGTCTACAAAAGGGTAGCGGACGTTATGCAACGTGGTTAAGTTCAAAACGGTTGAAGTTTTGAAAGGTGTTTATGAAAATCTTGATGACGCAGGGTTTTCAAGTCTTACCTCAACTCTTCCAAAATTCACTGGTTTTCAGACTAAAAGTGTATAAGACTATCTACAAAATAAATCAAGTTACACTCTGCATAAACATCCTAGACTTCGTTCCAATCAATATCGAAAAACTAAAGCCTTTTACCCATTGCATATAATGCAAGCAGATCTCCTGACTCTAGATGAGCTTCAAAGACGTCACAATACACCGTACAAGTACATTCTACTTGCAATCAGTGTTTATAGTCGCTATGCATATGCAATATTATTGCGATCAAAGAGAGGAGTTGAAGTTGCTCAGGCCATTGAAAGTATTCTCGAACAGAATTCATATAAAAAAAATTCAAACGGATCGGGTTAGTTAATTTTTTAATCCCCATGTTCCAAAAGTACTAAGTAAATATAGTCCACTTCTACATTATACTCATAGTCCGATGTAGGTTGTACTAGCCGACTTATTGATAAGAAGTAGTCGACTTTTAATTTCAAGATACTATACATTAAAAAGTGCATCGGCTTTTATTCATATTCTAGATTAAATAATGTTTAGTCTTATTAAATAAGCTTCTCGCTCATTGTCCAATTGCACACCAACGAAAGTTAATCTTTCTGATCATGATATGATCATCGCATTTCTTATGAAGTATTGCAATATATCAACTGTCCAGAAAATTAAAAATAAAATAACTGTTGTTGATAATGATTTAATTGATAGAAATAGTAATATGTATTAAAAAGAGAATTACTTGTGGTCCACAGAACTTTTTAAAGTGGCAAAAATCCTATACACTAAACCCTTATCTTATCGCCAGCGTGATACCAAAGATGAGGAGATTCTCGGTGTCTCTTATGACCATGAACTGAAAACATCTAAAAATACTAGATAAATGTATCAAGTAGGAATGATATTCAATAGACTTTATCTCAGGGGTAAGAAACAGTTACTTGTTCGGTGGCTAGGATACAACTCTGATTTTGATTCTTGGATTGGTGTTGAATATATTGAAACTGCCTCAGGATTTCTATATAAAATTAGTTTCCAACTTTTCCGATCTTCTCTAAAATGAATTGAACACGATAAGTTATTTTTGGACAAAACTATTCTCTGCCATCAAATTGTCCGGTGCTCATGAAGTGGCTCTTGTCGACTGTATTCTCAAAAGTACTTTTGACATCCTGAGAAAGGATCGTGCCTATGATATAAAAGTTATACCACTAAATTGGACTATGAATGGGTTGAACAGTATTGACTATGAATAGGTTGATACACTTAAATCTAGTCAATACCCACATTCCAAATTGAAATATATTGAATATGATAATATGGGGGATTTGTGTCGTACGATCCATAAAAAAAGACCATATCTTATGACTAGTACATAGTACTTTATTTATTCATTGAAACATGTTATATTTTACATTACTACGCCTGTAGACATCTAAATAATTAGTCTCAATGATAATCTACGAGACGGTCTTGGTTTCAATTAGATTATGATCAATGGGAGAAAGGCTGACAGTGTTTGATCGATGGATCAAGTTAGTTTTCCTGATTATCTACCTGATTTCGCCTCGGATTATGGATAATTTTTTTATGCATCCTATGTGGAAATATCGATAGACGTTAATTCAAATGTCCCCCTCCTACGTGTTCTTGAACGAAAAACAAGTCATGAACTTGTTCATCACTATAATATAAATAATCTTCAATATGTTTTTGCAAACACTTCATATTTGGAACTCTTCCAGTTAACCAAGAGAAGTGAATTGGGTTATTCTCTTGTAATAAAAATAGGTCTAACAGTGATTACATGTTATTATTGATCCACCTTTGACGAGTTTAGAATTAACTAAAATGAACAATAAGAGAACTCCATTTGTTTGTCACGATATGAAGTGTTATGCTTGTGCTTTGAGTCCACGTTAAATAGGCAATGGATTGGACTACTAACAGGGTCATACTAAATAGTGTGGCTATGGTCTTGGTAGCTGGTTTGCTAGGCTATTTCGTTCTGCACTACCCCTTGCCAGAAAATATCTTGTACCTGCTGCATCAAATTTTTCTGCCTCAACACTACAGGACTGGGGGTCGGGCAAGAATTTCAAGGAGAGTGTTAAGGAAAATATTAGATCTTCAGCAAGAGCCTTTGGTGAGCAACTAAAATCTCGACAAGACGGGAAGGGGCTGAAAAGAATGTGTTTGTGTCATTTATTCATCAGTCTTCACCCAGCCAGGAAGATAACTGCATCAGCAAGGACTTTTAGAACTAAAAAAGGATAGCCCGAAAAGCAGAAAAAAAAGAACAAGAAGAAACATATTGTTAGATCAAAGATGGAGTTCTTCTCTTAGGATGACTTATCTCCCTCACAAGGGCTCATATCAATCGGCCTATTCCTCATTATATAGATACACTGCTGACAATATTGATGTCAGTGTCAAGTATGGTAACTATGAGCAGGTGCACCCCCCAACAACCCCTTTCTGACCATGTACAAATTCAAACATTTTCCAATGAAGACTGTTTTATTGATTTGTCGTCAACATATATTGATTTTAATGTAGTGGTGAAGAAAAAGTCAAACAATACAACTCCAAATGCCGGCGATGGTCTCTCCTATGAAAACTGTATTCTAAACAACCTATTCCAACAAATTAATGTATTTATTAATGGAGCATTGGTGAGCACTAGCAATACTTTATCAAACTATGCAAGCTACATACAATTTATGATGATGACACCAAAGGCTTACAAGGAACTAAGAGCAAAATTATTAGGCAATTAATATCGGTCAGATGTTGATACTGACGGTGAGTTGACTACTGCAGTGACCTAGGAGTATCATCTAGTTGAGAAATTAAATCTTGAGATATTCAATATATCACAATGGCTACCCCCCAATGTCAAGATTGACATAAAGCTACAGATGGCACCATCGAATTTCATTTGATAAAAATACTTCCTTCTGCACCAGATTCAAATTTTATTCTCACTCCGGCAAGTATCCACGTCCGAAAACAACAAGTTATGATCTTTGTCGCATTTTCAGATGATAATATACTCAAAAGTTGCAACAATATTAAACCTCTCGTCCCCCATGCGATCCCCAATCAACGTAACATAGACATCAGTTATCGTAGCCATACTGACTCATCATTTGTCAAAGGCTATATTTCATCAAAATTGGCTTTGGCCTTTGTGAAGAGTGGCAGTGCCATTTGATCCTGGACTGAATCCCCCGATGATTTTAATTTTTTCGGGCTATCTAGCCTCGTGTGCTAAGTGAATGGTATTCCACTGTACACTTTATCATTTGACAAAAAATCGTATAGAACTCTGTACGAATTGACTAT
Organism: Artemia sp. Qi Xiang Cuo; assembly: GCF_049724085.1. Classification (NCBI taxonomy): domain Eukaryota; kingdom Metazoa; phylum Arthropoda; class Branchiopoda; order Anostraca; family Artemiidae; genus Artemia; species Artemia sp. Qi Xiang Cuo. The sequence goes on from NC_142806.1 coordinate 31,454,924, forward strand.
GCAATCCCTAGGTCATGATTCAAAACTATTTGAAAATGGAATAACCAATTCAATGTTTTCAAAAAATCATGGGGTTATTGTTTTGGACTTGTCAGGGACTCAGGATATGACCATAGTACGAACAGGGAATTTACGTTTACAGTGTACATTTGCCAATGCTCTGACCGAGAGTATCACATAAATATCACTGAGTCAATTTGAAACCTATTGGGAAATCACCCCCGACGGCAGTGTTCTACTAGACCTAGCACCATGAACACAAACCAAATCATCAACGTATTTAATATAAATTCAGATATGTCCCAATACCAGTCCAATTGCCTACTTTCGGACTTCACTGAAAAAATTCCAAGTGTTAACAATATCCTTATCATTGTTAATAGAAGTCCCTCGACTTTGACGACCGGTCAGTGGCTATGTATCTTTCAAACAGCGAAGAATATTGAATTTTTTTACCCTCTTGGCCTATCATATAAATTCTACGCTCCATAAATCAGCAACTTTATCTAAAGCAGGGGGAAGACCATTATTCAAAATCTACGAAGAGTACAGAATTTAACGACTAAGACATGTGGCTTTCCTGCACTACTCTTTTTCATGTTCAGATGTCGTGGCTACACCTACAAGCATTTTCTCACGATCTACGTTGACTTACCACAATTGATGAATTTCTAGTGGAGAATATACTTACAAGTGTACCTAATATTGATTTTAGTGCCCTAAGAATAAAATGTACTAAAGATGTTTTTTAATCTGTTTATTGCAAAAAAAATGATATTTGTACATGATACAACAACTTTTCTACTCTTTACATTTCATCAACTAGTAGGTATTTGTCAACAAAGACTAGGGCGGGTAAATTTTCTGAATTCAAAGTGTACTGATCATTATGTAGTACAATGTCAGGGTTACATTTTCTACAGTAGAGTGTGACTTTACTCTTGTCATATCTCTTTGTATAGTCAATGATACTATTCTCATTCATTCTATAGAATTCAAATGTTTCAATTTGCTTATTTGAAGCAATTTCACAAACAGTATCCTCAAGTGTTGAATCACATTCCGTCACAGCCAAATAAAAATCAGTAGGCTTATAATCATAACACCCAGTGTCTTCACAACGATGACGTAGAAACTATATTCTTTTGTTATTCCATCAGTTGAATCGTTGACCCGGTTCCTCCTCCCAGAACAATCTAAAACCATTACGATACCAATCTCGTAGCAATAAACTAAAATAACGGTCAGGATTATTTCCAATCATACTTGGATATGTATTCTGCCACTGATTAAATTTATCATAATGACAATTGATGCAAAGGTGTCCTCTAGGATGAGAGTCACACACCTCCTCAAGAAAGAAATTACAACCTTTAATTTGTACTGCATATCCTCTATGCAATTTACACGGGTTGCATAATCCACACTTTTCTTCATACTCCTCAATCATTGTGCAATTCTCACATGATGATGACCAGCTGCCCAGTGTTTACATACATAACGAACATGTATGGAACATTTTGTCATGTGTTGACACTCTCACTACAACAATGAAACTGAGCTAGCATCAACAAAAATTTTCCGAGAGAGAGAGAGAGAGAGAGGAGTAAATCATCCTTGAGCACCATCTTTCTCATGAAAAAAGTCCTAAATTTCAAAACTAATGTTTAAAAGCATATCCACAATATCATTTTGCCGTGTCGTGATCAATATATCAATAAATTGTGTAAATGCATTTGGACTACTATGTAGAAGCTTCATACAATAGTCTAATAATGGAGAATCAGTTTTCATTATATCGACTAGCATTCCACGATAAAATATCTTCCTTTGAATAGACAGCTCTAGAAAATCGTCATCTAGAATCAAACATTTGCCCATAAGAACTATATTCATCATTATTCGCTCATTCTCGAATCTATCCATTTTTTAGAGTCCCAACTCTCACACAACCATCTTCAGACTAATCAGTATTGATTTTTGTACTCTAGAAAATATACGCTAGTCTACTACAGAAAAAAAAAAATACGAATGATTTAGAAACATTTTTATAGAACATAATTACAATAATAATATTCCCTGATGCAGTTTGTTCTCATCAATATATTTCGATAGGACATTTAATGCTGACCTAAGTTTATTTATATGGAGAATATTCACTTTTCTAGCAAAACATAGTTGCTCCTCCTGCTTAAACTTGCTCAATGATATCACGTATCTGGCATACATAATATCCCATTCAAGACATAGTGTACATCCAGCGGTTATTTCCACAGCTACATTTGGTACACGTTTATTCTTGCTGCTGCTGATGTAGGTTCCATCATTAATCTCCAATAATGTAAATGCACCACTTATTTTTTTCTCCACTAATATCCTCTCAATTAAAATATTCTCTCTCTGAACTCAATTCTCTTACTAATAAGAACTACAATGAAAATTACTCCTTATATCCGAATCCAACTACTAATCCAGTTAGTGTGACCGCCGCTCTCTCTCTGTTTGACCTCCAAAAAATGGGTGTTACCTCAGAAAACCCGTTTGGTAGGGCAAGTATCGTTCATTGTAATAGGTGACTGGCCCGTGGTAAGGCATATTACGCAATCACTGGCTGGAGTGCATTCTAGCTTACTACTATTATTCATTTTTTCTTTTGGGGATTCATCCCAAATTATAAACTGATAAATACCTAATATCAGTCAAATTATAAACTGCATCTAAAAGGAGTAAATTTATCAAATTGAAAAATACATGAAGAACACTTCATATGAGAACACTTCAATTACAATGAAACAAAAATCATTTAATTGTTTATTCGGTATGAAGAAAAATAAAGTGCCAGCTATTTTCTTAGGTAAAAAAGGAAAAGCTCATCCGCTTTAAATGTAATTAAATGAAAGAATAAGCAGACTGAAGTAGCTCCAGGAAGATGTTGAGATTTTCATCCTAGTTCGTCGCTTTTAATCCAAGCAAAATGTTAGGACAGTTATTGAGTTTAAGCTTTGATTTCCAAATGCTCACAAAAATTACCAAATTCAAGCAAGTCGCACCAATAAGTCACCTGTGGTCAAAATACACAAAGACTCCTCTTTGATCCCCACACAGGCTCAAAGCTTCTGCTATGGTTATTTCCTTGGAAATCTCTAAAGAGTTTCTTTTTAAACCAGCCTTCAAGCGTAGTTAGGGCCTATTTAGACTTTTTTGCTTTTCTTCAAAGCTTTGAAAAAAGTGTTGCAATATTCCAAATGTTACATTTGTTATATTTGTGCATATTTTTGGTAATCATTTGTGGGGTGATCGAATTTTTTAAACCACTGTAGATACGTACGAACGTTGCAACATCTAGTACCCTGAGGTAATAAGACTGTCAAAGACTCCTCCTTGAACCTCCCAAATTTAAAGCTTTTATTATGACCTGGCCTGTTAATGTAACTTGGGCACTGGAACAAGGGCCCCATTGTCAGTCGAGCGCAACGTTAGGTGGGATGTAGATATCGCTCTCGTCACACCAATTCGTTTTAGTGTGAATCTGCCTGGTACTTATGAATGAATGTTTTCAAAGTAAACCCGTTTCATAAATAAGGAAAAAAAAACGGGTTGGACGCATATGTCCCTTTCCCTTTGGAGGATAAAACCATGCAAGTACTGTATCAAGTATAACTCACAAAAATCTTGTTAATTTTTGTCAACTTTTCAACTTTTTGGCATCCCTGCTTTGAATAAAAAAGAATCAAGGTACTATCACTTAAATATAATAACTCCCTATGCCCCCCCTCTGGATACTATCTTGATAGGATACCGTCTCCGCTTTAAATAAAAAAAAAAAATAATTAACTAATTGGCACCCCTGCTTCCAAAAAAAAATCGAGGTATTATCATTTAAATATGATAGCTTACTACCCCCCCCCCCCTCTGGATACCACCTTGATAGGATACCGTCTCAGCTTTCATTAGAAAAATAATTTACTTAATAATTAACTAGGTCACTATATGGTTCAAACAAACACGCAAAATAACGTTAAACAGCTTAGTGTTCCTTGAAAAAAAAAATTGAGGGTATGAGTAAAGGGGTACAAAGACAACAACAAAAATATCGAAATTATTCAGATATACCTCAAATTATTGGAAAACTGAGTCATAGATTCGCCGTGGCATTCAATAAGATCCAAAGAATCTAATTAAAAGGGAGCACAAACAAAAGCCAAATTAGGCCAGTAGCCTATGAGAAGTCGCAAAATACTCAAGACAATGAACAAATCCTAATGGGGGGCCCTGGGTCTATCACAATATTGCAATGGTACCCCTGGGGGAATTGATATCATTTTCTTCTGTCTCCACTTTAAATGAAAAAAATAATTATCTTTTTGGCATCCCTGCTTTCAATAAAATAAAATGAGGTATTATTATTTAAAAATGATAGCCCCCTATTCCCCCTATAGGCAATATTTTACAATTTATTTATGAATCATATTTTTGGGGTAACTTCCGGTTCAATCTTTAATTCCCCAACCTGCTTTATTAATACATAGCTATAATTGTACATAGCTTAGTCTATGGCTAAATTTTGTCTCAATAGAGGGTTTTTTTGGGGGGAGGGGAGGGGAAAAATGTTTCAGAAATAAGATTGTATTTTCTATCAGGCGTTCAACGATTGAGTATTAAACATTAAGAAAATCTTATCTAAAAACAGCAAAAAAAATAAAAAATCTGCAAACTTACAATTCAGCTGTAGAAACAATCTGTCGGCTGTCAATTTCAAAATCCAACTGAAGGCTGAAGCTGTATAGTAGTGAATGCGTTCTATAATTCTATTCAACTTTAAAATAAAATTATCGACTACGAATCATGTAAGAAATAGCGATTGGGAATCTGCATTCAGAATGATTTAAACTCATTTCATAAAGACGATACTTTTTTTTGTCAACATATGAAGAACTGTGTATATTGCAATATTTGCAATTGCATATTGCATCTGGCTGGTTTTTATGCAGAGTAGCAAAAGATACGAAAATTAATGAACAAGAGAGTAGTGAAGAATTATGGTATGCAAAGTAATATTTGGCAGGGAAAGTCACTGGTGATAAATCAATTGGGGTGGCACCGTGGTTGCGTGATTTTTGGGGATTCGGGGAACCAAACTTTTTTTTCGGGATGGCGCATAGTTTTTCGGGGAAATACCCGAAAATTCGGGGATAGTGCAAGCCCTGCTTGATTTCTAATCAGAAAAATCGAAATACTAAACCACACGAGAAGGAAAAGCTCCGACTTTGCGGTTGACGCAATAAAGAATTGCCGCAAAATTAATTTAGAGTCAACCGAACGCCGCCGCCTCCACCGGCGGCGTTACGACACTTCGGCAGCGTTCGACGGGGCCTCTCGTCGGCGGCGTTCGGTCGATCCACCGGCGCGGTGCCGGGGTCTATATGAAATACATGTTGCAGAACCTTTGTTGTTGTTTTTTTAACAAATGTATGGTAGGCATTGATGACCCTATCCATGTCAAAATCCCAAACCGAATCATCATCGCTATCATTTTCAATTTTGAAACGTTTTGATTCTCGCTGTCGATGATCTTCTAACCCTGTTTTTCTTTCTTCTTGATTTTGTATTTTCATTGCTTCAGACAATTTGCCAATGCCCTTTTGCTTTAGCTGCCCTTATTGGTCTAGTCTCAGATGATGGTCCAGGTTGTTGATTTGTTATTGTTCAGGTGGTTGGACAAAAATATCTTTTTCTTCCAACGAGTTATTATTTGTAGCACTTGTACCACAGGTTTTTGATTTTCATCCATTGTGAATTTAATTTATTTGGACAGTTCTGCTGAAGGCATAGCCTTTCTTTTCATTTCAAGAGAAGAGCTACTGTAAGACATCTTATGACTCTCAAACAAAAAGGAAAAAGCTTGTCAGACAATTACCACGCTAAAGATAAAAATTATCCGCAACAAGTTCAATGTGAGAGCTGTGCCACCCCTAAAAGCTATAGCGGATATAGCTGCCAGGGATTATAGAGTTCAAATATCTTGGGAATCTTATTAAATCTGACCGTAGCAAAGCCCAAGACGTTACAAAAGTTATTACATAAGCGGGAAATCCCTTAAATGAACCGAAGAATGTGTAAAAAAATACAGCCTCCAAACTTTTCAGTGACTCCAGCCATTGTAAAGTTTGACCAAATGGAATCCATCCTCCAACTTTACAATGGCTGCGTCGGATCCATCCTGATGTATGAATGTGAATCTTAGGCGTTAACTAAATAGTTTAGAAAGCGCATGAAGAATCTTGAAAACAAATATCTTAGAAGTATTTATGGCATTCATTGGACTGACTAGGTTACACCTAGCTTCATCCTTGACGAGACTAAACATCCGTTTGTGAGCGATAGCATTGCAAATAGGTGATGGTGTTGCTAGAGTTACAAGGGGTGAACAAGGAACATTACCATTGTGATGTGTCATGTTGGATCTCTTTTTGACATCAGGAGATGCAGTAAATAGAAAAAAAAAACGCTCAAGCGGTATATTTTGATGCATACTGCTATGTTCAGATCGTCCCTGGCAGATCTTTGATTAAGAGATCATCATAGAGAGGCACCGTTGTCATATTGGACACCTGCTAGTGTGGGAAGATAAAAGTATTAATAAGTAAATAACCCCTTATGTTTAATTTGAAATTCAAGTTCGAAACGGATTTATTTTTAACGAATTCCTCAGTATACAAAATATCATTACAGTGTTTATTCGTCGCCATGGTAATATAGTAATTAACAAAACAAAATAAACGTTTGTTAATTACGCGCCAAATTTCAAATCTGGGTCAGCGTAGCTGTACAGAGCGCCATCAAACGGTAAACCCACAGGCTTCAATTTGACCCACTGAGAAGCCCGTTACGACAAATTTGGCTTAGGCACAGATTAAATACTTGAGATGTGACTTTTAGCTCATGTATAAGCATAAATATTCAATAGCAACTGCTGTTATTGCTGAGATCCGGCATCATGTTGTTTTTTTTTTACTAAAAAAAATCGGTAGATTTAGAATCGGATTAGTAAAAATACCATTGTTCCCCAATATTGTTTGTAAGAACTCAAACTTGCTGTTTGAGGGAGGATCAGGGAGGTGGGATTCGGAAAAAAACAGTTGTCATTGAGGGACCCTAATTTTCCAGAATCTGTATTTTTACTCATATTTCCGTTTTTAAAATAATTTTACGTCAAATTTATGAATTTGGAAACCATAGAGTGGGGGGAGGGATGTCAAAGCTCCCTTGTAGCCAGATACCTAGTAAGTCCAAATATGTCACGTTGACTATAGGGTCTAAGTAAGGATAGGATCCAAGAAGAGTCTATCAGATATGAAATCTTGAAGTTTCAGGGGGAAATGCGGGATTTTCGAAGAGATGAAAGGAAATTTCGGTGAGAAATCAGGGATGAAAAAAGACGTTCTTAGCCAAGGGTGTCCAGCGGCTTTTTAATTAGAGGGGATAACGGAGACCTAACATGTCATGTATTTTCTGACAAAATTAATAAAAAAAGGAAAAGTTATTGCTTCGCAGATTGCATATGATGTACATCTACACTACTACATTACATCCACACAACTAGCTCAAATATAGTGACTCGTAATTTTTTCCAATATCAGTAGAATTCTAAAAGCGCTTTACTGAAAACACAAAATCGACTCCAAAAAAGCAGGTTGTAAGAGTAAAAAAGCTCTACGTGTAGCCAGAACAAAAAAAAGGCAAATTTTGTATGGGTTTACTGCACAATTATAATTCTCTGAAAACTTTAAACAAGCTCAGTTTTCAGTAAAGCGCTAGTTTTTTATTTTTGATTCTACACATATTGGAAAATATCACGAATCAGTTTATTTGGCACTAGGTACGACAATTTCCATGCAAATGAGACCTCTCCTAATATTTCATTGCCACTGGTTCGATAAGATCCCCTTCTGGAAGATATAAGGAGACACACTTTATGGTGCTGCTCATGCAAAAAGTAATTTTCCTTGTTCGAGGTGAGAAACTGTAATTCTCGTATTTAAGGTTTTTTCCAATGAGGCACTTTTAATTTCAATCCATCCCCACTTCCAAGGGGTTTCCGGCTCTTTCCTGAAAGTCCTATAAATAGTTTTTCTCATTAAATTTTTTAAATTGACCGGAAATATATTTATAATTCCTGAAAAATCTTTAAATGAATATTGTTTGATCACTAGACACTTTTCTTTTCAACTCTCCATTTTAAAATTTTGGTTTCTATGAGCTATGCTTCGCTCTTTACTAAGTTGCAGTTGTAGCTGCAATCCTGATTTGTCCAACACCGAGATATATTGTTAGGGACATAACTGCACACAAAAAAGAATAAGATTTCTCTCCTGGAATATTTTTAGAACTGCTGGAATGTCCAAATAGTAACTGAGCATGTGTCTTTAATAATCAAAATTTTAAATTATGTTGGGTGATTTTTTTTAGGGGGGGGGGTGGGTGGGTGGTAAATGACATGGGGTTTTGCTGCTAAGAATGAAAACGTAAAATGCGTCTATCCTACTGATAATTTCTTGAGCAATACTAGTTCTTTCGAGTTTTCGTCAGCTTTTTATTCGCATGCAAGGTACAAATATAAATGGAATGACAACCGTATTTGACACGTACAACGAATCGAAAATTCTTGCTGATTTGTTTTGCCAGGGGATCATTGCACCCATCATTAAATTCTTATTGTCGAGACTTAAAACATTCCTGTATTTTGTAGCGATTTCGTAATCTTTAGGATTCCCTGTGTTTCTTTGTGCTTCGAAAATACAGAAATAACTGTTATATCGAAGATTGGGAGAGGGCTCATTCGGACGGAAATTAAAAGTTCTCGTGCCCTTTTTAAGAGGCCAAAAAGATTGAGCCAAGGGAAGGCGAGGTTTTCTGCCTTTTTATAGTAAAGAACTACGATTTTGCCCCAAAAGAAGACCAAGTTGTCATTAATTAAAAATTCTGAGATAGCTAATCGACTTGAAACTACTGAGAAATTACATATTATGCTAATTAGAAGAAGTAATGCTGCACGGTGGTGCATTCGTTTCTGAAAAGCCACGTAGTCCATACAGGATAAATCAATAAATCAATATGATAAATATCAATAATTCAATATGATGAAAATCAATAAATAAATAAATCAAGATGAAATGTTAAATATGCACATTCATCTTAAGGCTTGACTTAACAAAGCTGATTCACTTAATATTTCATGAAATTATATTTAGTGGTTTATAATCGCGCACCACCTATTATGAGGGGGGGGGCGATAGGTCCCTGTGTACGCGGGGTGCAGAAACCGGTATATCTTTTGGTACTTGTCTGTTATAGCGCCTATGTTAAGTTCTTCATTCATTGACGCACTGTAGAACCGGTTTCTTCGTTAGTTTCTTTTAGCTTAGCGTGAGACAAGACAAAGACAAGTGATAGAATAGATGAGAAATATGTAGTTTGGGCTATATATTTTCACATTAGGGGGGTGGGGGGGGGGGGTAAAGTATTTGGACAGTGTGAAGTTAGCAAGCAATTGTTACTTCATAATATGCAGAATAATTGTACCTAGCACATTAGTAGTATCCATCTTTTGAATTCGGCCACTTTATGTTCCTTCCGGTTTTTCTGGTAGGTAATTCTATTCTACAGGGGCATTACACCCTTTCAAAGAGATTTACGCAATTTCTAGTTCAAGGTATATACATGTTTTTTTTACCATCTTTTGAATTCTGCCACTTTATGTTCCTTCCGGTTTTATATATATATATATATATATATATATATATATATATATATATATATATATATATATATATATATATATCAATTTCTAGTTCAAGGTATATACATGTTTTTTTTTACCATCTATTGAATTTGAGGACGCCCCCGTACCAAACAGGGTTTTTTCTGATAGATATTCTATTCTACTGGTCATTACATCTTTGTTTGCCAAGAGATTTAAACAATTTCAAAGTTCAATGTCTTTTTTTAGTGATAAACCAAAACCACCTTGTCTTGTTTCGTTGTTAAGAACTTATTTTTGTGTATATATTCAGGATTTAAATTAAATTCTTCATCATTTTTGAAAAGTTTATTCAACTTAATACTACTGGCATTTTTTGTAAACATTTACATAGAAAATGGATAATTCTAAGGAATTTCTGGTGAGTAAAAATATTTTCATTATTATAATAAAGAAATTATCTTTTCATTAAGCTAAGGAAGAAGTTATTTCCTTACGCTCTTTGGTTACCTCTTTTAAAAACTTTTGACTACTTAAGACAGACACTAGAACTAAGGGTACCTATGCACTTAGAAGCCTATTGTTTAGGAGCTGAAACCTCTACATAGTTCTCTTATAGGCTGAAATTTACGGTGCAATTTTTATCAAGATCAGTGGCTTTTTTTTTTTAGGGATGTTTTTGAAAAAGTGCTTAACTTTCGATCGGTAATTTGAGGTTAGAATAAAATGTTGATTCTTTTAATGTATTATTTGTTACAAAAGCTTCCTTTTTAGAGTTTCGGCTACTATTAAATTGGTTAGTTCCTTACTTATAGTTCGTTACCACGTACTGCTGGAAAATGTATTTCAGTGATATTTTAGATCATAGTAGCCTTATAGTGCTTTTAGTCTTTAGAAGAACAACCAAAACAATTTAGAATCTATGCTGCTTACCTTAGTTTAAGAGCTGAAAATCATTCTAAAAAATCTAAATTTGTAACAATGAGTATTTTATTTTGATAATAAAGGAAAATATAAATATTTATTTAATTGAAAAAAAAGGATAACACGTTCCCTGAAGACAGTTGTTAAAAGGAAACTGTCCTGCTTTGATTCTCCAGTCATGCAGACTGGAAATCGTTGCGCGATTCTGGTTCAAACAGGGTCCAACATGTCTATGGTTTTGCCAAAAACTAGAATGGCGAGAAGGTATTGAAGAGGTTTAAAGCTACTGCATAATTGGGTCTCAAACAGAATACTAGATATCCCCGACGAAGTAATACCAAAAGTCGACAAAAATATACCAAAGTTTATAGTTTGTAATATCCAAACACATTTGTAGCTCTATTGATTTCTCCTAAATATTTGCCTCGGCCCTCCCCCTTTTACAAAAGAAATGTGTGGGCAATAAAATCTCCATCCCAAAAGTATCACCGTTCTCTCTCTCATTTCGTCCCTCACGGCCTCCCCTCTTTCCCTCCAAGCTATTTCCTCTCTCCCCCAATCTCTGTCTTCCCTCCTCTATATGCGTCTCCCTCTCCCTCCCCTCTCTCTCGCTCTCTTTTTTCTCTTTCTTTCTTTTCCTCTTGCCACCCAGCAACAATCATGTCAATTGAAAATCTAAATATAAATCTTAAGAAAGGAATTATTGTGGCCGTATGATCACTAGCCAAATTTAGACAAACTTTTTAGAAGCTCGGGTAGTCCCAAACCCTAAGAGCCTAAATTATGACTTTGATTACACACTGGTCATTACATCTTTCTTTGCCAAAAGATTTACGCAATTTAAGGACAAGTTTTTCTGACATAGATTTCTAGTTCATGATATACAAGTTTTTTTTTTAGGTTAAATCCGTGGTCATTCATCTGTAAGTTGATTAGTAGGTTTTTTGTTTTTTAAACTTGGCTAATAGGTTTTTAAACCTATTACTACGAACGCTACATGCATTCTATTTTTGGAACTAGGAGCGAGATTGTGTGATGCTATCAGACTGGTTTCGTTTCATGGGTTCATTAATAGAAGGACTAATGTTTTTGAAAAGGGTAATTACTTCTTTAGTTTACGAGATTTGCGAATTTTTTGCGAAAAGATATTTGCGTAAAGGTATTGCGATGGTTAAGAATGCCTCACGGTAATTAAAGAATGAGGAATGGGATGCTATAATTAGAATGATTTTAAGTTGAAAAATTGTGACGTAAAAATAACTCAGTTATTTGCTTGCGTGTATAGGAATTCCCATGTTATTTGCTTGCTTGTATTTTGTGTTAAAATAAGTAGTTTTTGTATCTTTTAAAAGAGCTTTAAGGGTTTTGAGAGACTCAGTTGACTAATTCCGTGTGGTTTTACTGTACTGGGTGGTCATTGAAAAAAAAATTTTTGTGTTAAATCAGTAGTTTTTGTATCTTTTAAAAGAGATTTAAGGGGCTTGAGAGACTCAGTTGCCTGATTCCGTGTGGTTTTTCTTTTCTTGGTGGTCATTTGTTGAATCTTTTAAAAGAGCTTTACAGGGTTTGAGAGACTCAGTTGCCTAATTCCGTATGATTTTTCTTTACTTGATGGTCATTAAAAACGAAATTTTTGTTTTAAATCAGTAGTTTTTGTATCTTTTAAAAGAGCTTTAAAGTGTTTGAGAGACTCAGTTGCCTAATTCCGTGTGGTTTTTCTTTACTTGGTGGTCATTAAAAACGTAATTTTTGTGTTAAATTAGTAGTGTTTTTATCTTTTTAAAGATCTTTAAGGAGTTTGAGAGACTCTGGTGCCGGATTCCAGGCTTTTTTTCTTTACTTGGTGTGCATTACAAATGAAATTTTTGTGTTACATTTGTAGTTTTTGTATCTTTTAAATTAGCTTGACATGTATCTTGCAACTCTGTTGACGGCTTATGTGTTGCGTTCCTTTTAATAGGGGTCATTAAATACGAATATTTAGGTTTAGTTACTTAGTTTTTGGATTTTTTAAAAAAGATTTAATGGGTTTGAGATACTCAGTTTACTGTATATATTTGGTTTTACTTTAATTGGTGGTAATTAAAAAAGAAATTTTTGGGTTAAATAAGTAGTTTTTGTATCTTTTAAAAGAGCTTTATGGGGATTGAGAGACTCAGTTGCTGGATTCCTTGTGGCTTTTGTTTACTTGGTGGTCATTTGTTGTATCTTTTAAAAGAGCTTTAAAGAGTTTGAGAGACTCAGTTGCCTAATTCCGTGTGGTTTTCCTTTACATGGTGGTCATTAAAAACGAAATTTTTTGTGTTAAATAAGTAGTTTTTGTATCTTTTAAAAGAGCTTGAAGGGATTTGAGCGATTCAGGTGCCGGAGTCATTGTGGTTTTTGAGTACTGTGGGTTCAGGTGTTTAAAATTTTAAAACGACTTTACAGGGATTGAGAGACTCAGCTACCTGATTCCGTCAGGATGGTTTTTACGGGGAGGTAATTAAAAAAGAACTTTTTTCGTTAATTAATTAATTTTTTTATATTTTATATGAGCTTTACAGGGTTTGAGAGACTCAGTTGCATAATTCCGTGTGTTTCTTCTTTACTTGGTGGTCATTAAAAACGAAATTTTTGTGTTAAATAAGTAGTTTTTGTATCTTTTAAAAGAGCTTTACTGGGATTGAGAGACTCAGTTGCCGGATTCCATGTGGTTTTTCTTTACTTGGTGGTCATTAAAAACGAAATTTTTGTGTTAAATCAGTAGTTTTTGTATCTTTTAAAAGAGCTTTAAGGGGTTTGAGAGACTCAGTTGCCTGATTCCGTGTGGTTTTTCTTTACTTGGTGGTCATTCGTTGTATCTTTTAAAACAGCTTTACAGAGTTTGAGAGACTCAGTTGCCTAATTCCGTGTGTTTTTACTTTACTTGGTGTTCATTAAAAAACAAATTTTTGTGTTAAATCAGTAGTTTTTGTATCTTTTAAAAGAGCTTTAAGGGGTTTGAGAGACTCAGTTGCCTGATTCCGTGTGGTTTTTCTTTACTTGGTGGTCATTTGTTTTATCTTTTAAAAGATCTTTACAGGGTTTGAGAGACTCAGTTGCATAATTCCGTGTGATTTTTCTTTACTTGATGGTCATTAAAAACTAAATTTTTGTGTTCAATAAGTAGTTTTTTTGTATCTTTTAAAAGAGCTTTAAGAGGTTTGAGAGACTCAGATGTCTGTTTCCGTGTGGTTTTTCTTTAGTTAGTAGTAATTAAAAACGAAATTTTTGTGTTAAATAAGTATTTCTTTTATCTTTTAAAAGAGCTTTACGGGGATTGAGAGACTCAGTTGCCGGATTCCATGTGGTTATTCTTTACTTGGTGGTCACTAAAAACGAAATTTTGTGTTAAATAAGTAGTTTTTGTATCTTTTAAAAGAGCTTTACGGGGATTGAGAGACTCTGTTTTACCTTGTCAATGTTACATTTTCTTGATTTTTCAAAGTTTATTTTGAATTTCTTTCGCTGAAATGCAATAGTTGGAATATTTCACTAGCGCTTAGCTTTGGTTTTACATGTCACAGTTAAATTTTCTTAATTTGTCATAGTTCAATTTGAAGGTCTTTCACTGAAATGCAAGAGTTGGAATATTTCAGTAGAGATTGGTTTTGGTTTACCTTGTCACAGTTACATTTTGTTGATTTTACAAAGTTCATTTTGAATTTCTTTCGCTGAAATGCTAGAGTTGGAATATGTCAGTAGTGTTTGGCGGTGGTTGACCGTGTCACACTTAAATTTTCTTGATTTTTCAAACTTCATTTTGAATTTCTTTCGATTTAATTCAAGAGTATGAATTTGTCAGTTGTGTTTGTTTTTGGTTTAGCTTGTAAAATTTAGATATTCTTTATTTTTCAAAGTTAATTTTGATTTTATTTCGTTAAAATGGAAGAGTTGGAATATTTCAGTAGTGTTTGGTTGTGGTTTACCTTGTCACAGTTACATTTTCTTGATTTTTTAAAAGATCTTTTTGAATTTCTTTCGTTGAAATGCAAGAGTTGGAATGTTTCAGTAGTGTCTGTTTGTGGTTTACCTTGTCACTGTTACATTTTCTTGATTTGTCAAAGTTCATTTTGAGGTTTTTTTACCTTGTCACAGTTACATTTTCTTGATTTTTCAAAGTTCATTTTGAATTTCTTTCGTTGAAATGCTAGAGTTTGAATATTTCAGTGTCACAGTTACATTCTATTGATTTTTGAATTTTCATTTTGAATTTCTTTTGTTTAAAAGCATAAGTTGGATAGGGTCACAAGCGTAAGGTTGTGGTTTACCATATCACACTTTCATAGTCATGATTTTTCACAGATCATTCCAAAGTGTTATTGTTGAAAAGCAATAGATCTACTGTTACAGAGGTGTTTTGTCAGGGTATAAAAATTCACTGTTAAATATTAACTATTGTTCAAAGTTAATTACTTTAGTATTTCGTTTAAATGAAAGATTTGGAATATTTCAGTAGTGTTTGGTTGTTGTTTAACTTGTCACAGTTACATTTTCTTGATTTTCCAAAGTTCATTTTGAATTTCTTTCATCGAAATGAAAGAGTTGGACTATTTCAGTAGTGTTTGGTTGTGGTTTACCCTGTCAGAGTTTCATTTTATTGTTTTTTAAAATTTCATTTTGAGATTTATTTAGTTTTTATTCTTTTTATTTTTTATTTATGGATTTTTGTTATTGTTTGACCAAATTAACTGATAATTAATCTTTATAATAAAATTATCATTTATAATTACTTTCGTTGAAATGCAATTTTTGGAATATTTATTAAGTTTTTGGATGTTGTTTAAATTTTGAAATAGTATTTTTATTGATTTTTCAAATTTTTATTTGAATTTCTTTTACTGAAATGCAAGAGTTGAACTATTTCAATAGTGACTGGATATGTGTTACCTTGTCTCAGCTACATTTTCATGATTTTTCAAAGTTCATTTCGAATTTCTTTCATTGAAAAGAAAGAGTTGGAATATTTCAGTGGTGTTTGGATATGGTTTACCATGTCAAAGATACATTCTCCTGGTTTTTAAAAGTTCATTTATAATTTCTCTTTATGAAAGGAACGAGTTGGTATCTAACTGTCGTTTTTTTTGGTTGTTTACAGTGTAACAATTACAGTTTCTTGATATTAAAATGTAAATATTTTATTTCAGGAGTGTTAATTCACTTTTTTTACTATGTCCTGATTGGGTGTTGGTGGTTTACCGTGTCACAGATCCATTTTCTTGATTTTTCTAAGTTCATCTAGAATTTCTTTCGCTGAAATGCAAGAGTTGGAATATTTCAGTAGTGTTTGCTTGTGGTTTACCCTGTCACTGTTACATTTTCTTGATTTTTCAAAGTTCATTTTGAATCATTCAAGAAACGTGATTAAACACGTTTTTAAACTACATGCTATTTGCATGCCTTTCCTTGGCACCTTTCCAAACGAGCGGGGATTCCCCGCTGCTTCCTACACATTGCAAAAAATTGAGCAGTACGAAAACTCCACGTTTTCAACCAGACTGGTTTTTTAGACAACACACCCACAGATATGACACACACACATAGAGACGAGACACGCACAGACACGACACACAAACAGAGTCATAGGTGAGAGATATCCAAAAACTTGGGTTGATCTAGGTTCACTTAGAGTGGCGCGCCACTCCTAAGTGAACCTAGATCAACCCAACTTTTGGATATCTCTCACACTATCCGTCTGTTTGTGTTTCATGTCTGTATAGGGCTTTCCTAGATGTGTGTGTGTCTTCTTGTTGGATCTATGGTCTAAAAAACCAGATTGTTTAAAAATTTAGGTTTTTCATATTGTTACTTATTTTGAACGTTATAGGAACCGATGAGTGCTCTCTGCTCGCTCGTTTCGAAAGGTGTCAAGGAAAGGCATGCAAATAGCATGTAGTTTAAAAACGTGTTTAATCACGTTTCTTGAATGATTCAAAATGAACTTTGAAAAATAAAGAAAATTTAACTTTGACAGTGTAACCCACAAGATAAAAATTCATACAGGGTTCCACTATGGATTTAAAATATATACTGTACAAATAAACTTTTAAAAAACAGGAGGGTAAAGCTGGTACAATGTAGTCCATAACCAATCGATACTGTACTTTACAAACTCTAGCATTGCAACATAGATCATTCAAAATATACTTTATCATATTGGGAAAATTAACCTTTGACAAGGTAAACCACAACCAAACACTACTGAAATATTCCAACTCTTGCATTTCAACGAAAGAAATACAAAATGAACTTTTAAAAATCAATAAAGTGTAACAGTGGCATGGTAAACCATAACCAAACACTGCTGAAATATTCCAACTCTTGCATTTCAACGAAAGAAATTCAAAATGAACTATGAAAAATCAAGAAAATGTAACTGTGTAATGTTAACCCACAACCAAACACTAGTGAAATATTCCAACTCTTGCAATTCAACTAAAGAAATTCAAAATGAACTATGAATAATCATGTAAATTTAACAGTTACAATCTAAGCCAATACACACCCATTCTGAAAAAGACCATCAATAGCATATATTATAAATAAACTCTAATTTTACATATAAAAATCATGAAAATTTAAATTAGACAATCTAAACCACTACAAAACACTACTGAAATATTTCAACACTTTCTTAAAAACTATATAAATTAAAAATTAACATTTAAAAATAAAGAAAATGTACGTGGGACAATGTGAACCACATTCATACGCTGCTGAAATATTCCAACTTTTATATTTCAACGAATTAAATTCAAAATGAAGATTGAAAAATCATGAAAATATAACTTTGACAAGGTAAACCACAACCAAACACTACTGAAATATTCCAACTCTTGCATTTCAACGAAAGAAATTCAAAATGAACTTTGAAAAATCAAGAAAATGTAACTGTGACAAGGTAAACCACAACCAAACACTACTGAAATATTCCAACTCTTGCATTTCAACGAAAGAAATTCAAAATGAACTTTGAAAAATCAAGAAAATGTAACTGTGACAAGGTAAACCACAACCAAACACTACTGAAATATTCCAACTCTTGCATTTCAACGAAAGAAATTCAAAATGAACTTTGAAAAATCAAGAAAATGTAACTGTGACAAGGTAAACCACAACCAAACACTACTGAAATATTCCAACTCTTGCATTTCAACGAAAGAAATTCAAAATGAACTTTGAAAAATCAAGAAAATGTAACTGTGACAAGGTAAACAACGACCATACACTTCTGAAATAGTCCAGCTATTACTCTTCAACGATAGAAAATTGAAATGAGCTTTGAACAATCTGTAAAATGTAACTTTGACAATGTAAACCATAAGCAAACACTGCTAAATCATTCCAAATATTGCATTTTAACGACAGCAATTCAAAATCAACATTGAAAAATCATGAAAATGAAACTGTGACATGGTAAAACACGATCAAACACTACTGAAATAGTCCAACTCTTGCATTTCAACGAAAGAAATTCAAAATGAACTTTGAAAAATCAAGAAAATGTAACTGTCGGTACACACTCGAAATATTCCAACTCTAGCATTTCAACGAAAGAAATTCAAACTGGACTTTGAAAAATCAGGAGAATGTAACATTGATAGTGTGCACCACGAACTAACGCTACTTAAAGAGGTCCTCACTAGATAGTAAACGAAAGAAACTCGAACAGGGATTAGGTGAAATAATAAACTGTAAATGTCACACGTTCCAACGTTCCAAACAACTGCAGACCAAGTCCCAAAAGGGAATTTACATGCTAGACATTCAAAATGAGCTAGATACTATCCAAAACATGTAACAGCGGCAAGTTCATACATGAGAAAACACTACTGAAATATTCCAACTCTTGCATTTCAACGAAAGAAATTCAAAATGAACTTTGAAAAATCAAGAAAATGTAACTGTGACAAGGTAAACCACAACCAAACACTACTGAAATATTCCAACTCTTGCATTTCAACGAAAGAAATTCAAAATGAACTTTGAAAAATCAAGAAAATGTAACTGTGACAAGGTAAACCACAACCAAACACTACTGAAATATTCCAACTCTTGCATTTCAACGAAAGAAATTCAAAATGAACTTTGAAAAATCAAGAAAATGTAACTGTGACAAGGTAAACCACAACCAAACACTACTGAAATATTCCAACTCTTGCATTTCAACGAAAGAAATTCAAAATGAACTTTGAAAAATCAAGAAAATGTAACTGTGACAAGGTAAACCACAACCAAACACTACTGAAATATTCCAACTCTTGCATTTCAACGAAAGAAATTCAAAATGAACTTTGAAAAATCAAGAAAATGTAACTGTGACAAGGTAAACCACAACCAAACACTACTGAAATATTCCAACTCTTGCATTTCAACGAAAGAAATTCAAAATGAACTTTGAAAAATCAAGAAAATGTAACTGTGACAAGGTAAACCACAACCAAACACTACTGAAATATTCCAACTCTTGCATTTCAACGAAAGAAATTCAAAATGAACTTTGAAAAATCAAGAAAATGTAACTGTGACAAGGTAAACCACAACCAAACACTACTGAAATATTCCAACTCTTGCATTTCAACGAAAGAAATTCAAAATGAACTTTGAAAAATCAAGAAAATGTAACTGTGACAAGGTAAACCACAACCAAACACTACTGAAATATTCCAACTCTTGCATTTCAACGAAAGAAATTCAAAATGAACTTTGAAAAATCAAGAAAATGTAACTGTGACAAGGTAAACCACAACCAAACACTACTGAAATATTCCAACTCTTGCATTTCAACGAAAGAAATTCAAAATGAACTTTGAAAAATCAAGAAAATGTAACTGTGAAAAGGTAAACCACGACCGTACGATGCTGAAATAGTCCAGCTCGTGCATTTCAACAAAAGAAAATAGAATTGAGCTTGGAAAAATTCAAGACAATCTAACTGTAACATTGCAAAACACAAGCAAACACTGAAAAAACAGAAAAAATATAGATCTTTTACGATAACAATTCAAAATGTACTTTGAATTATATTGTCATAGAAAATGGTAAACGGAAAAAAACGACAAAAAACTTCTTAAATAGTACTAATATTGAATATAAACTAAAGAAATTCAAAATGATCTTTGAAAAATCAAGAAAATGTAACTGTGACACTGAAATATTCCAACTCTTGCATTTCATCTAAAAAAATTCAAAATGAACTTTGCAAAGTCAAGAAAATGTAACTGTGAAAAGCGAAACCACAACCTCAAACTGAACTTAGAAAAATAAATGGAATTTACCTTTGACAATGTTAACCACAACCAGACACTACTGAAATATTCAAACTCTTGCATTTCAAAGAAAGAAATTGAAAATTAACTTTTGAAAAATCAAAAAAATTAAACTGTGACAAGGTAAACCACAACCAAACACTACTGAAATATTCCAACTCTTGCATTTTAGCGAAAGAAATTCAAAATGAACTTTGAAAAATCAAGAAAATGTAACTGTGACAAGGTAAACCACAGCCAAACACAACTGAAATATTCCAACTCTCGCATTTCAACGAAAGAAATTCAAAATGAACTTTGAAAAATCAAGAAAATGTAACTGTGACAAGGTAAACCACAACCAAACACTACTGAAATATTCCAACTCTTGCATTTCAACGAAAGAAATTCAAAATGAACTTTGAAAAATCAAGAAAATGTAACTGTGACAAGGTAAACCACAACCAAACACTACTGAAATATTCCAACTCTTGCATTTCAACGAAAGAAATTCAAAATGAACTTTGAAAAATCAAGAAAATGTAACTGTGACAAGGTAAACCACAACCAAACACTACTGAAATATTCCAACTCTTGCATTTCAACGAAAGAAATTCAAAATGAACTTTGAAAAATCAAGAAAATGTAACTGTGACAAGGTAAACCACAACCAAACACTACTGAAATATTCCAACTCTTGCATTTCAACGAAAGAAATTCAAAATGAACTTTGAAAAATCAAGAAAATGTAACTGTGACAAGGTAAACCACAACCAAACACTACTGAAATATTCCAACTCTTGCATTTCAACGAAAGAAATTCAAAATGAACTTTGAAAAATCATGAAAATGTAACTGTGACAAGGTAAAACACGAACATCCGCTACTGAAATAGTCTAGCTATTATTTTTCAACAAAAGAAAATCGACCTGAACTTTGAACATATGGGATAATGCAGTATTTGTGTTGTAATCAGCAGCAAAAAACTAGTGACATCTTCCAACTATTTATTTAAAACGAATTCTATTCAAATGAACTTTGAAGAATCACGAAAATTTTACATTGACAATGTAAACCACAACCAGACACTCCTGAAATATTAAAACACTTACATTTCGACGATAGCCATTAAAAATATACTTTGAAAATTAAAGAACATTACCCAGATATACGGAAGTAAACCAACTCTTGCATTTCATCCTTAACTTAATGACAAGACAATTTCTTTTTATTATAATAATGAGAAAAATTTTACTCACCAGAAATTGCTTCGAATTATCCATTTTCTATGTAAATGTTTACAAAAAATGCCGGTATTTTTAAGTTGAATTAACTATTCAAAACTGATGAAGAATCTAATTTGAATCCTGAAAATATACAAAAAAATAAATGCTTATTAACAACACAAGACGTGCTGGTTTCGGTTTATCACTAAAAAAAAAGACATTGAACTTTGAAATTGAGTAAATCTCTTGGCAAAGAAAGACTTAATGACCACTAGAATAGAATATCTATCAGAAAAAAACTTGTTCGGTACGGGGGCGTCCTCAAATTCAATAGATGGTAAAAAAAACATGTATATACCTTGAACTAGAAATTGATATATACATATATATATATATATATATATATATATATATATATATATATATATATATATATATATATATATATATATATACATGTATATGGATACATATATAGTGGCAGATATATACAACAAGAGTGCAGTTAAAAAGGAAAAAAAAACATGTATATACCTTGAACTAGAAATTGCGTAAATCTCTTTGAAAGGGTGTAATGCCCCTGTAGAATAGAATTACCTACCAGAAAAACCGGAAGGAACATAAAGTGGCCGAATTCAAAAGATGGATACTACTCACATTTTCCATGCAGACCTGCTATACTTTACCCCCACCTCCCTAATGTGTAAATATATAGCCCAAATGTGTCTCTAAAGTTTCATATTTTCATTTTCTTTCAATAAAGATCACAAACTAAATAAATTTTATTCAACACAGATCACAAACTCAATGAAAATCGGTTCTACTTAGCTTCTATATACATAGGTGCTATATCATAGGCTCTATAACAGGCAAGTACCCCTCTTCTTTCTAAATAAGGAAAGAGGTGTCGGGGGAGAGGAGAAGGAACGGGTTGGTAATCTCTCATCTCCCTTCATTAAGACTAAGCCTGAATAATGGTGCTACAGGGAAATATCTCCCTTCTTATTGAACAAAAATGTTTCTGACATTTATTTTAAAGTTTCATTTAAGTAAACTGATTTGCTTCATATTTCATAAAAATATACACAGTTATTTGTAAGTACACATAAACTATTATGAAGGAGGGATGGTGTTTTTCTTAGGTTTTTTCGGGGATGGGGGAGGGAGGCAGATGCCTCAAAGAGTAAATTTTAAAGCCTAAATAGCCTAACTCTTATCGTTGCTTTAGATAATTTAGAATGAGTTTTGGCGAAGGGGGAGCGGGTTGGTAAAAATTGATATCAAATCCCTATTGATTCCCTGTAATACTTCCAGTCTATACCTTTTATTATTTGTTCTAGAGGGGGGGGTAGCAGTGCCCTTTATATTGCAACAGTTTTTCTACGTAACATAAAACATGGCATTTGCCTGTCCATCGGCACAAAGATGTTACAGTCGAGGCAGGGCATCATGAGTTTTGTTAGACAATTTCTTGGGGGGGGGGGATGTGGTAAGTGCTACCAGGAGCTATTTTTCAGTGATTTTAGATGGTTACATTTCTCTTTTCCTAGTTATATGAAAAGTTTCAATGTATTCAAACGTACGTAAACTATCTATTTAAACATCAGAGAACCCCGTTGTGGAGGTCTCAATGGCATCAGTCGCTTAGAAGATTTAGATTATCGCAGAATTTCCATCAATATGAACAGTATTACCCCTCCCTATCGACCCAAAATTCTATAGCAAAAATAAAATTCTCAAAATTCTCAGTAGTTTTGCTGAGGACTTACTCAGCAAAACTACTGTTCATCGAAAATGTTCACTGAATATTCAAACTTTGAAGAAAAAAAATTAGTTGGAATCCTACATTTTAATTCTTACGCAGAAAAATTAAAAAGTGGGACGCTACCAGTCAATTTACAATTTTTAATTTATGCAATTTATCAGCAAAAATTCAAGATTTTATGGGGCTAGTATTCAACATTCTATCTTTGTTAAGAGTAGTGGAGGCTCTTTATATTTCACGCTAGATCCAAAAATAGCCTGTGACGATAAATCTACTCATGTAAGAAGCTAGATCTAAGAACAGCCTGTGACGCTGAGCGAGCATCAAATTATTTCTTCAGGAATTTGTCACATAATTCTTGCATGGACATAGAATGAGAATAATTATTTAAATTTCCAAAGACAGAAAAGGGTTAACAGAATTTTACCAACTTTTACAGAGAGGAATACAATGCAACACCACCATGTAAAACAATACCTCTACTATCTACTTAGCCGATAAAGCTGAGGGGTTGTGGAAACATGTTGCATAGAGTTGGTTAAATTAGGTTAGGTATTTAATGTAATGCGTTCAGAACGGCCTGCTTTTCATAATGCTTTTTGTACTTTTAATAATTTTGTTACTAAAGTATTATATTCTGACAATGATTATTTTACAGATTTACTCCTTTTTAAAAGGGTTAATTAAAAGGGTTTTTAAAAGGATTACTCATTATCAACATTTAAAGCAAAAATGATTGACAGGGAACAGTCTGTGAACTCTTGGCATAACGACTAGTGCATGCATTTATGTGCAATCCGTTAGTCTATAAGTAATTTTGTCTCCGAAGGCAGATACAAACATATTCCGGAAAGAAAAGATACAACGACGCCAGATTTTCTACTTCAATAACTCTTAATTTTCTCATAATTTTTGATGGATTAAGTTAACCGAAATAAATTAAACATATTCAAAATCAGCATTAAAAGATAATTCGTTTGATATGTATATTGAATAAATTACAACACTCCGATCAAGCATAAGAAATAATGATATGGAAATAAATATATGCCGTTCAAATAGGCAAAATTGATATCCTATCTCGGAGAAAAAAAAAATTATTTCTTTGAATAATGTTTGAATATAATTAAAATCACATATTAGTAAGGAGTTTCTTGGTTTTTAGAATATGTTGGTAAGGTCTTAGTAAAATTGACTTCAATAAATCTAATCTTGCAAAAGTTTTCTTCTATTTTTTGGACTTGGAAATTTATTTCTGTGTGGGAGCATGGAGGGGAGTCACTTAACTCCTTCTTAACTCATCTAAACACTTTGGACTCTAACCTTCAGCTCACATTAGAACTAGAACATAACCACAAACTTCCTTTTCTAGATGTTTTAATTTTCAATCCTCTTGGCCTTGAATTTTCTATTTATAGAAAGCCTACGCATAACGACAGGTATTTGCATTTTTCCTCCAACCACTCTCCCTGCATAAAAAGAGGAGTTGTTATTTCTTTGGTTGACAGAGTAATAAGAATATGCTCAGAGCCTCACATACACTCAGAATTGAACTATATTAATGACATTTTTTTTTGCATTGGCTACTCTATAAAAATACTTGAGACCATTATAGACAAAAGACGAAAAAAAGCAGAAAAGAATGTATCAAATCCACAAACCCAAACAGATACCGTCCCATTGGTGGATGATAAGAAACTTTTCACTGTTCTACCCAAAGTTCCAAAATTGAGTGACATATTGAAAAGAATCCTTAAAAAACATAAACTTAATGTCGCCTTTAAGAATTCAAATATTACACAGAACTTTTTTAACAACGGCAAAGATAAAACCAGCCCCATTCTGGGCAGTGGTGTTTATAGAATTCCTTGTTCTTGTGGCTGTTCTTATGTTGGTAGAACCCAACAGCAATGGGGGGAGAGATTATCTCAACTTAGGTCCTCAATCGACAAGGCCATGAGGTTACGACAAAGGCCTGAGGTTTTTGATTCCGCCTTGGCGCAACATATTTACGAGACACCATTTCATTTTGTTTGACGAAACCTCCATTGTTGCCCCCGTTAAAGGTCTCACGCAAGTTTTCACGGAGGCAGTTGAAATAAAAAAGCACATTCACCAAAAGGTAGCTCTCAATAGGGACACTGGAGAAATTTTTCTAAGTCCCATTTATGACAAAATTATTAATTCTGAACGTTTTTACATACATCCACGAAGTTATATTGTGCAATCGAATAGAATCTCCGATAATAGTCAAACTGGAAAGTGATCAGCCTTTAAGAGTGCTTTAAGCAAAATAAAATTCTGAAATGCCATTTAGACTTGTGTTTTTTATTCAGTTACCCTTTCACCGTTACTAAGAAAGGGTCGTCCAATTTTAGTTTGGTGTTTTATTTTAAGATTTGGTCCTTATATTTTTGTCGGTTTTATTCTGCACTGAGGCCGTTCAAGCGGAGGTCTTAACCGAAATATTTGCATAATTTTTCAATTTCTTCAATGGCTGTTAATTGTCCTCGTTTTGTTCGTTTCTTGGCGATTTTTTGTTTTATCATGATTAGCCAGTGTGGTCTCAGAAATTATTTATTAATGGGGATCTTATTGGACATTTAAGCATACGTTGTCATGACAGCGAGGAGCTAAATTCCTTTGGACTACCAAAAGTATTCAACATTGCTGATGGTGGATATACGAGAGTGAGTTCTCCAGAGATGATAGTGTTCAAAGAGAAAACCAACATAAAAATAATAGTTGATGAAGATGGGCATCTTCTTGCTATTGGTTCTGGTAGCACGTTACCTGTTGATAGATTCTATTGCCATCGTTCTGGTATTAGTATTAAAATGAAAGCAAAGGCAAAAAGAAAGGCCAACTGCTGCACAAATATCATAAACCATATCTTGTCTACGTGCCAGAACTGTTACATGTGTAAAAATAATGTGATAATAGCCCGTAAAATCGAAAGCAAAATAAAGAGGGCATTGGTTGACAATATCACTAATTAATATAAAGATGAATTGATGGAAAATAAAGCGCATATAAGCATTATTACTACAATTGATCATATACCAACATATATAGTAAATAAAGCCACTAACACCACAGACGAAACGCGTATTGAACCTGTAGCTGACACCACAGTAAAAATTGTGAATGACTCAAGATAGATTAATGATTGTTCTACTGGTTATGAACTAAGAGAAAACAATACCTACACCACAGTTTATAGACAGTAAGCTTATCGCAGATAATTTCTGGTCTTCGGTCTCGGTGCGAACAAAAAGCTCCTCCCACTTGCTTCTGCCTTAGCGGATTAGTCTGTTATCGTCAATCACTGAGAAATGGTTACCAAGTGCATTATTCGTAATTGCGAAAGCAGAAAAAAACTTGGTGAGCCAGCCAAGTGGTTTTCAAGCGTCCCATCTCACATTTATTAATTATTTTTTATACAATTTTTTACTTATTCTTTTTTTGCCGTGGACCCAACTTATCGCCCTAGTTAGGTTGTAATACCCAAGGGGGCGAGGGGCTTGAGGAATTGTGTAAAAATAAGGAATTTTTTCTTCTTCTAATAACTGGTGGGGTAGGTGTGATGGTTTCAGGGGCGGATCCAGGATATTTTTTAGGGGGGGGGCACAAAATAGGTTGATCCGACAAACATAATCAATCGAATATAGCTTGATGCAAAGACCTGAATTGGAAACGGCTGCGAAGACTTCCGTTAATCAGTTGTAAGATTTTTGCGCACACGTGCATATTACGAAGTAAACTTTAAGAATCGAGAAATCAAGAGACGTACCTATCAAGGAAAATAAACTAGCAAGTAATTATTTTGGTTTTAGTAGTATAAATATTTGATTGTCTCTTTTTTTGAACAAAGGGGTAATTTTTTTTAAAGTTTATTTAAAATAAAACTTTTAAAAGTGGAATATCAATGCGAAGTACCAAACATCATAATCAAATGTCATCGTTTTATGGCATTGTTGAAATAAAACTTATTTTTTACTTGATTATCGTCGTAAATTTATTCCTTGTCTTTCTTTTCATTCTTAAGCCAATGTTATATTTACCTTTTGCATTATTACAGCCCACTATATATACAGTGATATAAATTTATATGCAGTGTTACCGCCATACCAATTAGTCTCCTTTCCTTTTTTATTCTTTAATAATAATTTCTGGTCGTTTTGAGTTTGAATTATTGTAGGCTTCTATTTCTACTGATCTTAAGTTTAATATGGCCTTTACTATTCTTTAAAAAAAACTTTCTTTTTCGTAAAGTTTTCGTAGTATATATATATATATATATATATATATATATATATATATATATATATATATATATATATATATATATATATATATATATATATATATATATATATATATATATATGTATATATATATATATATATATATATATATATATATTTTTTTTTTTGTAAATATATATATATATATATATATATATATGTATATATATATATATATATATATATATATATATATATATATATATATATATATATATATATATATATATATATATATATATATATATATATATATATATATATATATATATGTATATATATATATATATTTATATTTATATCGGCGCGTACAAACAACTCCTCTCATTTGATCTGCCATTAGCGGTCCAATTACCCTGGAACACGTATTTTGGCAGAAACTTTCTCAAAATGCCTTTGAAACCAACTTGAGACTTCGAAACCTATTTTTAATTCCTAAAAACATCTAATAATAACATTACACTACTAACTACCGATTTTCATGTATGTATTGGAATAAATTAATTTAAAATTAGTTTCTTCAAAATTAGTGTTCCAACGTTGAAGCCAAGTTTCCCGTCCAAGAGAAATCTGACTTGTCTACCCGCGAAAAGATCTGATAACGCCTATGTTTCTATCTGCAAAAACGTTCTCCGGAGCACTCGCACCCCTGTCCGGGTTTTTATAATGGGAGAGATAGAGAATGATCATACTGCTAATTATATAAACATTGACCTACACTATCAAGAGAGAACATGAAGAATTATTTTATGGAACAGATTCAAAATGTCCAAAGTTGTTTAATGATATTAATAATGCGCAATAATATGTGTAACATTCTTTATGCTAATATTCCACATATCGTTATTTAAATAAAAATATTTTATGAATTACTTTGTTATGTTTCCATAATTTTTAGGGTTTTAATTTTAGGGTTTTAATATTCCACATATCGTTATTTAAATAAAAATATTTTATGAATTACTTTGTTATGTTTCCATAATTTTTAGGGTATGATAGCATGTCAAACGTTTAGATTGCTTATTAAAAAGTCGGAGATGTAAGAAACGGAATTTTCAGAAATAGATACTACTTCTAGCGATTATATTTAGATTTTTTTTTTAATTATATTAGAAACTGAGATAGGTTAACAGAAATGAATAATTTTCCCAAGATATATTTTTTTCCATGGATTTATTGTTCCATGGATAATTATTTTTCATGAGGATATTTTTTAATATATCAATAAACAGAGGTCTACTTCCAAGTTGTTTTGGTTTAATTTTTCAAATGAATCATTTTTCCAAGGTATATTTGTTTTCATGAATATATTTTTCCATGGGTAGCCTAATTGCTTTTTTATATGGATATTTTTTTAATGTATCGTAAAACAGAGGTCTACTTCGAAGTTGTCTTGGGTATATTTCTCAACTGAATCATTGTTTTCTTTAAGTTTATTTTTTCATGGATAATTATTTTTCATGAAAATATCTTTAATATATTGATAAACAGAGGTCTAACTCTCAAGTTGTTTTTGGTATATTTTTCAAATGATTCATTTATCCAAGGTATATTTTCTTCATGTTTATATTTTTCCATGGGGAATTGTTTATCATGAAGATACTTCTTAATATATCGATAAACAGAGGTCTACTTCCAAGTTGTTAGGGTATATTTTCCAAATGAATCATTTCTCCATGGGTATATTTTTTATTTCATGTATATATTTTTGCATGGGTAATTATTTTTCACGAGGGTACTTTTTAATATTAGAGCAACGCTATATCCTTGCCTCTAGTAAACGCCATACGACTCCAATGTCTTATTGTTGATTTATCATTATTTTTTTCTCAGAGGAACTTCATATGGAAGGGGTGGTCGTACAAACTTAAAAGGGGACTCATTCGAGTGGAAATCGAGAGTTCTAGTGCCCTTTGTAATGGTCAAAAGTGATTGAAAGGCAACTAGCACCCCTTTCACTCCCATCATTTCCCCAAACAAATCCAATCAAAATTTTGAGATAGCCTTTGTAAGGTGTTTTTTTATGGTATTTAAGTGGTGTAGTGGTAGATGCGTTTATTCTCCCTTTATAGCGGAGATAAACTATGGCCCTAAGGTAATTAAACTTTGGTAGCGTGCCTTAGGCTATGACCGGACTAATGAGGGGTACCAGCTGGGTATGTTCGTGGGACTAAAGGTAGATTGTAGAGAGGTTGGCTATAATATAATACTTTTATTCAGTTAACATTTAATAATACCAGATATATATATTCTACTAGGACTGGCTGTCCCAAGTAGACCACAAGTTTCAGAAACTACAATAATATATAATATGATACTTAGACAGTTACAATGGTCCGAAAATATTCCAAAGTATTTCTAAATCAACGGACCAGAGGTCAGTCCGGCATAAAGTTTGTATCCGTCTACCCCTTCCCATAAAATGTACCTTTTATACATTTTTATCAACCACACCTTCCTGCACCCAACCGACGCAATTAGCTAGGAAGTGGTGATTTCTCCATTTCCCGTGTAGCAGAAAACTTTGTAGGATATATTTCTCATCTAAATAAAAGGTGGTATTTTGAAACTTTGTATTTTCTTCTTAATATATTTTTAATAAATTCAATATTGACTAAATTAGAAGCTTTACCACAATACTCCCCATTTAAAAAAGAGTCGCCCACAACTCTCAATACTTTACTTTTAAAAACAACTTAATTTTGTTTACAGCTATTATGCTGCCATCTTTGGGTCATTATGTGCATATACCCTCTATGAGTTTCCTTAGGGTCATGTTTCTGGTCCAATATAGGCCATGTTCTGTTTTTTGTTAGAGGATTTCAATTTGAAATTCATCCTTGTTTCTCTTTTTCTCTGTCTCTAGGACTGGAAAATACTGTTTTTACCCTTTTCATGTGCATCTTCTGTTTTAGCTTGACCCCAAGCGGCTTAAGCATTATTTTAGTAGTTCTGCTTAAATTAGATTTTAAGTTATAGTAGGAACGTTTATGAATTATTTGAGGTTAAATTTAATTCCCATTAATAATTTAATTTATATATGTTATGTTGTTGATATACCGTCTATTTTTTAGGTTTAGAAATGTATTGGATAAATAAGATATAACAATTTTGGTTTTTAAATTTTCACATATTTTTCCAGCACGAAGCATTTTCGGAGATGCATACAGTTGCATACAGGACTGCATACAGTTTCCAAAATATCAGTTGATCAGGTATGGTTTGGTTTCTGATGGTATGAGATGTTAGTATCAGGATACATTTGAAGTGGCTTCAAAATTTATTACTTTCCAGAATGCGTCAAAAAATAATTGAAAAAAATGGATCCGAAAGGATGTTACGAAAAATTTGATTTCCAAAGAAAAGCTAAGGCTGTATCTAAAATAAATATTCACATTAGAATATACATAAAGCATAATTTGTTACCTATATATAGTAAAAAGAAACACTCAAAATTTGAATATATCACTGCATTTTTTTTTACGAAAATTAATTACTTTTAATTACTTTCTCCTCTTTTTACTCTTAATATATAATTGTTAATCACTTAACAGATTCTTTCATAATAAAAATATTTATACGTTGACTTTAAGTCAAACATTTATATATAACATTAAATCACTAGTTAAAACTTAAAGAAAATAAAAACATAGTATATATATATATATATATATATATATAAAAAATATATATATATATATATATATATATATATATATATATATATATATATATATATATATATATATATATATATATATATATATATATATATATATATATATATATATATATATATATATATATATATATATATATATATATATATATATATATATATATATATATATATATATATATATATACAAGCATTGTGTAATAACTTATACAAGTATTTTTTTAAGTCGCAAAACTAAATAGGATATTTAACTACTGGTTAAAACTTAAAGTATTTAAAAAAATAAAACACAGTATAGACTAGCTTTGAAATTAATTCTAATTAGTGTTTTGTTAATTGCTTATAAAGTATTAATTTAGAATACTTCTTGAGTGATATAAAAATAAAAAACACAAATACTCAACATATTAATTCAATATATTTACATGGATAGTTTAGGTTATATATATATATATATATATATATATATATATATATATATATATATATATATATATATATATATATATATATATATATATATATATATGTATTAACAGAATTTATGTTGATGCATAACTTAATTGTTAAAAACAAATAATAATTATGTACCCTAATAATTTATTTAATCACTGCAATGTTTGTTCTTTGTACAACTTTTAAATAAGTTCGTCATGACTTTTATCTGATAAGTCTTAAATGCAATTAAAATATTTACAAAAAAATCAACTCTAACAAATAGGTTTATCCAATATAACTGATAAGTGTGATTAGCCTCTATATAAGGGCTTGGAAGTAGTTCATATAACATGATTTTGCTATTAAAATTTACGCATTTACAATTTTTTTTTGTATATGATAACAATTCCATATTTATAAAGGGTTTTCAAAATATCTTTATAACTGTACATATTTTCTCAACAGCATTTGTATCCACTATATAACTTTTCCATATATGACTATATACATTTTCTTATCTTTGTTTTACAACTTTTGTTCTACTTCGAACCAACTTGTGTCATTAACTTTCATTAGCTTACTATATGCCTGTTTGTTTATTTAGACTATTGAGATTTTTAATTCTTTTCGAATTTTTAGGTACTTGAGCCAGTTTTATAACATTTTTTTTTGTAATCTCTCTTTTTCAACTTTAATGTCCTTTTGGGATAAGGCTCCATTTACAGCTTAGATCTAATAAGCTAAAAATTTAGCTATTCGTCTTTTTACGTGTTTTGGCACTATCAATTGACTTCTGCCTGCACCCTGAAGGTTAGCTTACCAGGACTGCCTTCTGGTAGCTCCTATAACGCTTCTAAGTTCTCTTGTCATGAGCTACAGCTAAAAGGACTATTATAAACCTGCACACACAATAATTAATTATATCGTATAGTATTGCCACACTTTTTTGATTTGTGGCCACAGTTTTCTCTTTGGCTCTTCTTTTATCAAACAAAGTGGCCCTTCTGCAGAAAAATACCGTGCCTTCATGCATACGGTAATTTATTTTTTTACATACAAGTGATAATGACTATTTTCACTTTAACTTCCCAACTTATGGTGGTCTTATCTTAAGTTAGCTTACTTCAACTTAGGTCCTTAAGGCTGTTATGTACCTAGTTTTAATTTTGCATGCCATGTTAGTCATTTTTTCGAAAACAACTCCGAAATAAAAGAGCAACAAATTTATTCCTGTCTACTTGGATCATTTCTCCAATTTTTCTATTAATCTCGGCCCGAGTTAATTACACTTTTAACGGTGGCTCCGTAGTATTAATGCTACTTATTTTGTACTTATTTAGTACAATTTTCATACTAGTTTCGTTCGGCAAGTTCAATAAGCATGTATAACAGAGTTTAACTGACTCCGTTGAATTTCTTTTCCTTTTAATTTCGTCTGGCTTATATTTTTCTTTGATTATTTACTTCAATGAAGCCTAAGGTTTTTTCAGTCTTTTCAGCTTTTTCAGTATTATAGGTCTCTTTTAAGCCTATATTTTCGTGTTTCATGTTTTATTCCATAATTTTTACAAGTCTTTATGCTAATTGCCATTCTAGGGTCAAATTCATTATCTCCTTAATTTTTTTTTAAGAGAGGGGGGGGGGTGTCTATTGTTGCAACCTGTATTTTTTTGAAATTATTTAAATTTCTTCGTCCGAAAGTGTTCGTGTTAGAAAAGTACTGTATTTTTTTCCGCTGATTTTTAGAACACTTTTAATTAAGCTTCACCCCACATTCGCTAGTTCTCATTTCTTCATAGAAATAAAATTTTTACGATATACTGGTTATATATTTTATTTTAGTTTTAATTACGATCTTATTTTATTTGCCAAAGAGAGACAACAATTCCCTTTGCAAGGCTACATAGCTTTGAATGCATTTTTCACTATTTGTGGTTTATTGATAAGCTTAAATCTGGGAAAATTGTATGAATGAATTTCTGTTCATTACTGCAAGTTTTTTAGTTGTGTAATATTATATTTTATTTTCAAAGAAAAAGTGGATACGTTTAGTTTGTGTTAGGCTTCAACGGATTGGAATTTGGGTGTTTGGGTTGGCACAGGTAAAAGCCAATTGTTTAAACTGGGGATCTCTAGTGCCAATTCGTTTTCTCAGATCCAATACATCGCTAGAGTTAAAACTATTACATTGCACTACTGTGGTTTGCTTGTGACGATGAGGTTTATTTTTTATTTTTTTTAATGCATTTTGTCGTTGGCTTTTACCTCCTGTTAAGTTTTTTGGGTATAATTTATTTTTATATTGCTTTTCGTTTCTTTTACCTCGCAGTTTTTTTGCTTTCTAAGCTTATTCTAAGTTTTGCTTAAATCTTTATAGCGCTTAATTATTGTCTTTAATTTTATTTTTTCATTTTTACTAAAAATATTATATTAGACTATAACTAATTATAATAAGATTACAGCTAACTTGTACACATAGCCGGCATTTAATTTAAACCCTGGCTGTATTTTCCTATTATTTTTTTTCTTTTTTTTTAAGCACCCCCAAAAAAATATTTTTTCCAATATACATATAAAAAGAATCGCCTTTTAATTCTGGTTCTGAATATTTATAATTCAGTTATTTTCACTACACCCGTTAAAAGTTATGAGTCAACTATTAATAACTTTAACTGTAACGCCACTGTGTAATTGTTTCCGTGATAAGGTTTCTGTTGACTTTTAATGCACAATCTATTTGTCGACTAATTGCGATATAAGGGACTATTTGCTTCATTCTATTTGATTTCTACTATCAGACCGTATTTATTTGATATATTATGAAGGAAATTTTGACATTATTGAAATATAAATATTTCTTTTGAGTCTCTTTACTCGTTTATTTTTTCCCGTTATCATTATTTTATTCAAATATTAATCGGCTGGGAGCCACGCTTGTCCTCCCTTTCTCCGTTTCCTGGTCTAAATTTTTGACTCCAAATTTTTGTTTCTCTTTTTTATAATATTTGCAAGTTTTTCCGTGGTCTCTATAGTGTGGTTTACAAGGCTCTGAACTCGAGCGCAGTTTTGTTGCTTCGTCAAATATCGTCAATATTTGTTACTCACGATGTTTTGTCTTTTTCATTTCTTATTTAGCTACATTGGCTTCTGAAGAAGAAGCTTGTGGTTGTGCTTCTGGTTTCTATACTTTCCCCCACAATTTTTCTCTTAAAGAGGGTTTTCTTATCAATGGCCCAGATTTATTTATATTTGTTTCTATGGAAGATTTATAAGTATCACATTATGTTAGCTCACGTCTGGTAGATTGAGTTTGTTCCAAAAGCCATTTTTGTGTTAAGACTGTAGGTGAGTCTAATGTATGAAAATCAGATAATTCATTAGTTCCTTGCAATTTTTCTTCCTCTTTGGATTTCACCTTTGGTTTATCACATTTTAAACCATTATGTTGTGTTTGAGTCTCCTCATCGCTAGTATCCGATGAGCAACGAATATTTCCCTTTTTCTCTTGTTTGTTGTGGAGAGTTTGTAGCCAAGACTGGGCTAAATACTCCTTCCACTCCTCTCAACCTTTGCGGTCGTTAAAAAGGTCAAAAAATTCATATGGTCTTCTGATATATACTGGTGAAATTGTTTCCTCTATTTTTTCGTCTGAAGGAATAGGCTCTGATTTCCATGGTTTTGAAAAAAAATCCTTTTTTCATTCTATTATGGTGTACTACTTCTTCCGTTTCTTTAAACTGATGCTTTAGAACATATGTTAAGTTATTTGGTGGAATTTTTACAATCCTGTAGGGCCCATCCCATTTTGGTTTTAACTTTTTTGTCCCTTCCAGGTTGGTTTTGTATATGTAAACCAAGTCTCCTAAACAATAATTTGTCTTATTTTTGCTTGTTCTGTCATATTTTTCTTTTTTTTTCTGTTTTCTTATCTTCCAAATTGTCTTTAACTTGTTTCAGCTTTTTTCATTCGCATCACCATTTCTTGCTTATATTGGTCTAGGTTGGAATATATTCTATCATTTTGTATTTCATCTAAACAAATTCTGGGATCTCTTAGATCTTGTAAGAAAATGGCTTTTCTTTTAAGGAACGTGAAAAAGCTGTATTTATTGCAAAGACTACGAATGGTAAATGCTCATCCCAATTTCATTTTCCTCTCTTGCATGTATCCCCAGCATATAAGCTAATTCCCTATGTTTGCGTTCATCCTTTCCATTAGCGGCTGCCATATAAGACGAGGTAAACCATCGTTTTACCCCCAGATATTCCGTAATTTCGTCTAATAATTTGGCTCTAAAACATGGCCCATTGTCATTAAGTAAAACTCTAGGAAAAATTCCGTGTTCCAAAAAGAGGCGGTTGACTAAAACTTTCGCAATGGTTTTTGTCTTTTCGTCTTTAATTGGAAAAGCGTATAAGTATGAGTTAAAATGATCAACTACGGTTAGTAGTACTAACTGTAGTTATCCAGGGGGGGGTTACCCGGTTTGAACCCCCCCCCCCAAAAAAAAAATTTTTGACCGAGTCGAAAATAAGTTGACAATTAGTAAAACCTAGGTAAAAATCAGTAAAATTAGTCAAAAACTGAGTCAAAAGTTTGTAACTTCCCCCCCCCCCCAAAAAAAAATCCTGGATCCACCCTTGGTTAGTACACACCTGTTTCCTTTCCTGGAAACGGGTAAACTTACTCCTGTTCCCCAAATGTCGATTGACACCAATTCTCCTACCCCTGAAGGGGTGGGGTAGAGACCTAATTCAGCCCTAGGGGTCTTTGGTGGCGACTTTTGTTTGGCACATTCTTAGCAGCTTTGTATGAAAGCTTTTACTTTTGAGTACATTTTTGGAAAATAAAAATTTCCTTTTACCCTCCCCATAGTTTTCGCTTCTCCTATGTGACAGCCAATCGCTACGTGTGTCATCTGTAAAATTTCTCCATCCAGTGATTTTGGAATTACTGGAATAATTTTTAATTCATTTTTTCTATATTCTTGCGATGGTCTGTAATAACTTACTAAAAAATTTTTACTTTCATTTAGATCAAAATTATCGAAGTCCTTCAAAGAATGTTTAAAGTGCTCTGGCATTTCCGTTTCTTCTGATAAAAAGGATTTCATCGCTAAACAAAAATCATCTTTATCCTGATGAATCGAAATATTTTCTTTAGATAGTATTTCTACCCCTTCCGGTTCGTTCTGGATGGTTGTTATCAAATTTCCTTCCGTATCAGTATTTTTTGACAAATAGTCTGGTAAAATGTTTGTACGGCCCTTTATATATATTGGGCTATATGAATATGCTTGCAGACGTAGTATCCACCGTGTCAGTCGTGCTGAAGTATTTTGTATCGTATGTAGCCAAATTAGGGATTTTCGGTCTACGCGTAAAATGAATTTTTTTCCAAGTAAAAATTGTCGAAAATATTCTGTAAAAACGACAACTGCCAAGCATTACCTTTCAACTGTCAAATATTATCTCTCTGCCTCCGACAGTGACCTGCTGGCGTATTGGACTATTGATTCTACACCTTCCGAATTTATGTTTAATAGTATGGCTCCAATACCGTACCCCGAAGTATCTGTTTGTAAACAGAAGTCTTGTGACAAATCTGGTAGTTTAAGTATTGGTCCCTGTAATAATTGCCTTTTTATTTCATCCAGAGCTTGTTTTGCGTCCGCTGGACACTCGAATTTACCTGATTTTTTTAAAAGGTTTTTCAAAGGTTGTGCAATTGTTGCAAAATTTTTAATATAACGTCTGAAATAGCTTAACAAACCACAAACTGATCTGCAGCTTTTTTGATCTTTAGGAGCATGTAAATTTTCTATGGCTGTAGATTTTTCTGTATTTGGTGAAATAGTACCTTGGTTTATGAGGTGTCCAAGAAAAACTAGTTTTGGCACTACTATTTTTAACTTTTCTGGTTTTAATTTTGAGCCTGCTTTTTCAAACTTTTCCAGTATTTTTCTAAGTCCGACCAAGTGGTCTTCCAGGTTTTCATTAAACAAAATTACATCATCTAAATAAGCCAAGGTATCTTTTTTCCTTCCTGGTTCGTTATCCTTTAACACCAAATTCAATAGTCGACTAAAACAATTTTGACTAAGTGATAAGCCAATAGGCATACGTTCAAATGTGAACGTTCTTCCATCGTCTAAGATTACTGTATCCTTATGCTTTGCTTCTGCGTCTAAAGCGATTTGCCAACATCCTGCTATTAAGTCAAAACTAGTGTAATATTTTATACCTCCCAGCGAATCTAAAATCGTATCAATTCTTGGTAGTTTGATGACGTCTTTTATTGTGACGGCATTTAGTGCTCTAAAATCTATACATAACCTCCAGGTGTTATCTTTTTTCCTGACTATTACTAGTGGAAAACACCAATGGCTAACACTTTCTTTAATTATTCCCTGATCTTCCATTTCCTTTATTTGGCTTTCCAGCCATGGTTTTAAATGATAAGGTGTTTTATAAGGTGAATTTGTAATTGGAGAGCCCTCTG
>NC_142806.1:31497793-31587793 GCF_049724085.1 Artemia sp. Qi Xiang Cuo
AGTTATACTTTGATTGTGAATATTCGCAATGAAGATAAAAAGTTCCACTTTAATTCTAAGTTTTCTCAACGAAGTGAAGAAAACTTCAAGTTCTCTTCTGAATCTTCTCGATGAAAAGAAATAAGTTACAGATCAATTCTATTTTTTTAAGAGAAAATAAAAAGATTCCAATTCAGTTCTGATTTTTCTCAGAGATGAAAAAAATTTTTTAAGTTCTGTTCTAAATTTATCGTAAAAGATAGAAAAATTTATACTTTGATTGCATATATTCGAAATGAAGATAAAGAGTTCCACTTTAATTCTGAGTTTTCTCAATAAAGGGAAGAAAAGTTCTGAATTTTCTCAAAGAAAAAAAAGCTTTACTATGATTGTGAATATTCGACATGAAGATAACGAGTTCCACTTTAATTCTGATTTTTCTCAAAGAAGTGAAGAAAAGTTTGAGTTTTCTCGAAGAAGTGCAAAAATGTTCAAGTTCTCTTTTGAGTTTACTTAAAAAGAGAAAAAAGTTAGCTTGCTTTATTTCATTTTTAAGGAAAATTTAGACTAGGTTACGTGGGCGCACGTAACCTAGTCTAAATTAACCTTAAAAATGAAATAAAGCAAGCTAACTTTTTTCTCTTTTTAAGAAAACTCAAAAGAGAACTTGAACATTTTTGCACTTCTTTGAGAAAACTCAGAATTAAAGTTGAAATATTCACAATCAAAGTATGACTTTTTTCTATCTTCAACAGAAAAATTTAGAACAGAACTTAAAATTTTTTCATCTCTGAGAAAAAATCAGAACTGAAGTCGAAGCTTTTTTTTATTTTCTTTTGAGAAAATTAGAATTGAACTGTAACTATTTTCTTTTCATTGAGAAATTTCCAGAAGAGAACTTGAACTTTTATTCACTTCTTTGAGAAAACTCTGAATTAAAGTGGTACTCTTTATCTTAACAGTGAATATTCACAATCAAAGTATGACTTTTTTCTATCTTTTACGAGAAATTTAGAACAGAACTTTAAATTTTTTCACCTCTTTGAGGAAAAACAAAACTGAAGTGGAACCGTTTTATTTTCTCTGGATAAAATTAGAATTGGTCTGTAACTGGTATTTTTCATTGAGAAAATTTAGAAGATAACTTAAACTTTTCTTCACTTATTGAAAAAACACAGAATTAGAGTGGAACTTTTTATCTTCAGAAGAGAATTTGAACTTTTCTTCACTTCTTTGAGAAAACGCAGAATTAAAATGGAACTCCTTATCTTCATGTCGAATATTCACAATCATAGTATAACTTTTTTTTTCTTTGAGAAAATTCAAATGAGAACTTGAACTTTTCTTCACTTTATTGAGAAAACTCAGAATTAAAGTGGAACTTTTTATCTTCAGAAGAGAACTTGAACTTTTCTTCACTTCTTTGAGAAAACTCAGAATTAAAGTGGAACTTTTTATCTTCATTTTGAATATTCGCAATCAAAGTAAAAAATTTTCTATCTCTTACGAGAAATTTAGAACAGAACTTTAATTTTTTTTTCGTCTCTTTGAGAAAAATCAGAACTGATTTGGAATCTTTTTATTTTCTCTTGAAAAAAATAGAATTGATCTGTAACTTATTCCTTTTCATCGAGAAAATTCAGAAGAGATCTTGAACTTTTCTTCACTTCATTGAGAAAACTTAGAATTAAAGTGGAACTTTTTATCTTCATGGAGAATATTCACAATCAAAGTATAACTTTTTTCTATCTTCTATGGAAAAATTTAGAACAGAACTTTAAATTTTCTATGTCTTTGAGAAAATTAAGAACTAAAGTGGAACCTTTTTATTTTCTTGGGAAAAAATAGAATTGAACTGTAACTTTTTTCTTTTCTTTGAGAAATCTTAGAATTATAGTGGAACTCTTTATCTTCATGGTGAATATACGCAATCAAAGTATAACTTTTTTCTATCTCTTACGAGAAATTTAGAACAGAACTTTAAATTTTTTCACCTCTTAGAAAAATCAGAACTGAAGTGTAACCTTTTTATTTTCATTGAAAAAAATTAGAATTGATCTTTAACTTTTTTGAGAAAATTCAGAAATGAAAAGGAGAACCCTTTATTTGAAAAAATTAGAATTGATCCGTAACTTTTTTCATTGAAAAATTTTTCAGAGGAGAACTCGAACTTTTGCTTCCTTCATTGAGAAAAATCAGATTTAAAGTGGAACTTTTTATCTTGATGGAGAATATTCAAAATCAAAGCATGACTTTTTTCTATCTTTTACGAGAAATTTAAAAGAGAACTTTAAATTTTTTCACCTCTGAGAAAAATCAGAACTGAAAGCTTGTTTTTTCTTTGGAGAAAATTAGAATTGAACTGTAACTAAAATTAGAATTGAACTGTAACTGAAGAAGAGAACTTGAACATTTTTGCACTTCTTTGAAAACTCAGAATTAAAGTATAACTTTTTTTATCTTGTATGAAAAATTTGGAACAGAACTTTAAATTTTTTCATCTCTTTGAGAAAAATCAGAACTGAAGTGGAACCATTTTAT
Organism: Artemia sp. Qi Xiang Cuo; assembly: GCF_049724085.1. Taxonomy (NCBI): domain Eukaryota; kingdom Metazoa; phylum Arthropoda; class Branchiopoda; order Anostraca; family Artemiidae; genus Artemia; species Artemia sp. Qi Xiang Cuo. The sequence continues at coordinate 31,500,314 of NC_142806.1, forward strand.
TTTCTTGGAAAAAATTAGAATTGATTTGTAACTTATTTCTTTTTCATTGAGAAAATTCAGAAGAGAACTTGAACTTTTCTTCACTTCATTGAGCAAATTTAGAATTAAAGTACAACTTTTTATCTTCATGGAGAATATTCACAACCTACTATCATGTTTTTGCAAGCCATTCTTACTGTACCTTCAACATTTTCAGATATTTTCATGATAAAACGTATCTGTTTTGACCTCAGGTGGCTTTATGTTGCAGCAAGTTGCTAGTAGTAGTTCTAGTTTCATGTTTTTTTGCAAGCCTTTTGTGCTATATCTTAAACAATTTCATATATTTTTTTAATAAAACGTAGTTGTATTTGCCTCTGGTGTCCTTATGTTGCAGTGAGTTGCTAGTAGTAGTAGTAGAATTTCATTTTTTTGCATGTCATGTTTTTGCATATCATTCATACTATAATCTTTAGAATTAAAGTACAACTTTGAGCAAATTTAGAATTAAAGTGCAACTTTTTATCTTCATGGAGAATATTCACAACCTATTATCATGTTTTTGCAAGCCATTTTTACTATAACTTCAACATTCTTAGATATTTTCATGATGAAACGTATCTGTATTGACCTCAGGTGTCTTTATGTTGCAGCAAGTTGCTAGCAGTAGTTCTATTTTCATAGTTTTGCAAACCATTTGTACTATATCTTAAACATTTTCAGATATTTTCTTAAGAAACCTAGTTGTATTGGCCTCTGGTGTCCTTATGTTCCAATGAGTTGCTAGTAGTAGTAGTAGTATTTCGTGTTTTTGCATGTCATTCATACTATAATCTATAAATTTTCTAATGGTTTCTCACTAAAACGTACTTTTGTTGATCTCAGATGGCTTAGTAGTGCAGTAAGTTGTTGGTAATAGTAGTATTATCATGTTTTTGCAAGCCTCTCTTACTATAGCTTCAACATTTTCAGATATTTTTAATGACAAAACGTATCTGTATTGACCTCAGGTGGCTTTATGTTGCAGCAAGTTGGTAGTAGTAGTTCTATTTTCATGTTTTTTGCAATCCATTTGTACTATATCTTAAACATTTTCAAATATTTTCTTGATAAAACGTAGTTGTATTGGTTTCTGGTTTCCTTATGTTGCAGTGATTTGCTAGTAGTAGCAGTAGTATTTCATGTTTTTGCATGTCATTCAAACTATAATCTATAAATTTTCTAATATTTTCTAAGAAAAAAAACGTACTTTTGTGGACCTCAGATGGCTTAGTAGTGCAGTAAGTTGTTAGTACTTGTAGTATTATCATGTTTTTGCAAGCCATTCTTACTATAACTTCAACATTTTCAGATATTTTCATGATAAAACGTATCTGTTTTGACCTCAGGTGGCTTTATGTTGCAGCAAGTTGCTAGTAGTTCTAGTTTCATGTTTTTTTGCAAACCATTTGTACTATATCTTAAACATTTTCAGATATTTTCTTAATAAAACGTAGTTGTATTGGCCTCTGGTGTCCTTATGTTGCAGTGAGTTGGTAGTAGTATTAGTAGAATTTTATGTTTTTGCATGTCATGTTTTTGCATATCATTCATACTATAATCTATATATGGCTTAATAGTGCGGTAAGCTGTTAGTACTAGTAGTATTATCATGTTTTTGCAAGCCTTTCTTACTATATCTTCAACATTTTCAGATATTTTTCAGGATAAAACGTATTTGTATTGACCTCAGGGGGTTTTATGTCACAGTGAGTAGTTAGTAGAAGTTCTATTTTCATGTTTTTTGCAATCCATTTCTACTATATCTTAAACATTTTCAGATATTTTCTTGATAAAACATAGTTGTATTGGCCTCTGGTGTCCTTATGTTGCAGTGAGTTGCTACTAGTAGAAGTAGTATTTCATGTTTTTGCATGTCATTCATACTATAATCTATAAATTTTCAGATATTTTCATGATAAAACGTATCTTCTTTGACCTCAGGTGGCTTTATGTTGCAGCAAGTTGCTGGTAGTAGTTCTATCTTCATGTTTTTTGCAAACCATTTCTACTATATCTTAAACATTTTCAGATATTTTCTTAATAAAATGTATCTGTTTTGACCTCAGATGGCTTAATGTTGCAGCAAGTTGTTAGTAGTAGATCTATTTTCAAGTTTTTGCTTGTCATTCATACTATAATCTATAAATTTTCTAACATTTTCACGAAAAATCGTACTTTTGTTGACCTCAGACATTTCCATGTCCCCTCCCCCCTATTTTCATGTTTTTGCAATATCTTAAATATTGGTATTTATTTACATGTTTTAAGTGCAATTAATCAGGACCTTGGAAATGTCCGGATATGATTTGGAAAACAGCTAGAAGTTTTAAAAAATAGAGAGTATTGCTAATGTAGCTATCTAACTTCATCTTTCGGACCCGGATTCGGTCTCCTCGAAACAATTCAACAGTGAGCAAACCCCCCTGAATCGCATTGGGATGATCGGATTCCGTCCCTGGAATGAGACAACACTAATCAAACTCCCCCACGTCGCGCGGGGTGGGTGGGAACAAGAATTTTCCCCATTGCCCGTTTTGATATTTTTGCTGAAAAATGTGTCCTGGGTTGCGCCAGGGTTGAGATAAACCATACGGTGGATTGAATACTCCCTCGGTGGTGGTCTGCGCTCGGGGTGGTACCCTAGTGGAGGGAGGGGTACTTCGGGTTCTTGAGCAAGGACAAGAAACCCAACCATCAGCTGAAATTGTGTGTCCAGTATGCATCTCAAATCATCGTGATATGCATTTTTTCAGGATGATACCGTAAATAATGCCCCGAAGCAGGTCACTGTTAACACCTATCAAAAATCCAATTGAAAAATTGAATGTGCAAATAACTTGTTACGATATTGAGCCGCTTTACATCAATTGGCCTGTGTCTGCTTGGAATGATAGCCCGCTTGCATGGTGAACAATAAAAATCCTTACATCCATAAAAATAAAGCATCACCTCAAATGTCCTTCTGAACTCGAGTCACTAAAATAAGAAAAGAATATGAAAAAAATAGGTTTAAAGTGAAAGAGTACAGCTGCTAGCATATTTCATGCCATTTTGAGAAAAAAGTAACATAAAATGCATCCCTGGGGTAGCTCTTGACCCAAAGTTTTACGGTTTATAAGAAATTACATAAACAATGTATTCCCTTAAAGTCAATTGTAGCATGTATGAAAGCCCCATGCTTCCGATATTTGGAAAGTTTGTTTCTTTATTAGCTACGCAATTGGACTAAAAATTAAGATATTTATAAGCAGTTTCGATCAGCTATGGCTAAGTTTGTTAAAGACGAGCTATTTTCTTGCGAAACCACAAAAAAATCAGAGAAAATGTCAAATGTTTCTTTATTAGCTCCGTAATTGGACTAAAAATGAAGATATTTATAGACAGTTTCGATTAGCTATGGCTAAGTTTGTTAAAGACGAGCTATTTTCTTGCTACACCAAACATAATCAGAAAAAAATGTTGAATGTTCCTTTATTAACTACGCAACTGGACTAAAAATTAAGATATTTATAGACAGTTTCGATTAGCTGTTGGTAAGTTTTTTGAAGACGAGCTATTTTCTTGCGAAAACCCACAAAATTTGCTCTGATTCTTACACCACAGATGAACTAAATTTTATTAGAGAACAAAGAAAGATTCAACGTTTCGTGAACGTCTGCAAGCTGTTTCTAGCCAAGAATTTTAGCAGATTGGTCAAGAATGTGTTTGGAAAGATTTTATTGGTGGATGTTTGCATGAATAGCTGATGCGCTAAGGTTCGTAAATAGAAATAGTTATAATGAGGAAACATTTTAGGTCATGGGGGGTGGGGATGAGGTGGGACTTTTTTTTTAAATGGGGTAACATTCTAAATGCCATATTTGAAAATGTTAGGTAAAAAGTAACAGAATTGGATGTTCATACCATCTGCTTTTCTAAATCTTGAAAGATGAGGTCAAATTTGACGTTCTTCTAACTTTTTTCTTACACATTTTAACTCTCAATTTGATCCTCTATATTGAAAACTGGGGCGGTGTCCTCAAAAAATAGTTGGAATGGTGGGAAGGGGTCTTGGGGGTTGTGGAGAGGTGGCCCCAGGAGGTTGAGGTCCATTGTGGTTAGAGTCATTGATAGTTCATACTCATAATTCTCTCACTAATCCAATATTTTTTACTTGTCTATTATAGTGACCACAGAGTTCCACCCCAAATCATCATCTAAAATGTCTCGAACTCTTTCACCCAAAAAAATCCTAAAATGTCGATTAATTTGTTTCGCCCAAATAATCCCCTAAAATTAATTTCTGAATGTTCCTTTGTTTTGGCATCCTTTTGGGATGTAAGATAAGCCTTACGTAAATCAATTGACCTAGAAATTGGTGTCAATGATCTTGTCCCGTTCGTATTTCCGACTCCCTGATTGGCCTAGAAAGAGACACATGATCCTGTCCCGTTAGACTCGCTCTTATCTGGCAATGATGTAAACTTTTGTCTGTATTCAATAGGAATTGAAACATCAAACCACATAACAATCAACAAACAAAACAAAACTAAGAAACAACATCAAATCACACAACCATCGAACAATATAACCATCAAACCATATAACCAACAACCAATATAACCATCAAACAGGTCTAGAAAGTGGTGTGGTCTTGTACGTACAGGGATTCTAGGTATCTGATTTGTCTAGAAATAACACTTCTACCAAGGACAATAAATCTCATCCCAAGTTTTTACCAAGGACATTAAATCTCGTCCAGGCTTTTACCAAGGACATTAAATCTCTTCAATGCCCATATATGGATGTATTCGTCGAATCAATAGATGGATTCCTACTGCTGAGGAGAAAAAAAAGATGCAGTCGATGTAGAATATCGCAGTTCCAGCCACTCTTCCTGTTTTTCAAGCCGACATATTTTGTTTGTCGTTCAAGCCAAGGGACTGTAAGTTTCCTATATAAGAGTTTCGGACAATGCGGTTCCAATAGTGTGTTTGTTTTTGATATGACTCTATTTTAAGGAGTTATTAATTAAAAAAAACAAGTTTTTTTTAACTGAAAGTAAGGAACAACGTTAAAACTTAAAACGGACAGAAATTATTCCGTATATGAAAGGGGCTGTCCCCTCCTCAACGCCTTGCTCTTTACGGTAAAGATTTTTATTGTTTAAAAAAATAGAGTTGTGAGAAAGTCAAACTTTAGCGAAAAGAGCGAGGCGTTGAGGAGGGGACAGCCCGTTTCATATACGGAATAATTTCTGTTCGTTTTAAGTTTTAATGTTGCTCCTTACTTTCAGTTAAAAAAAACTTGTTTTTTTTATTTAATTTTTGAACGTTTTTAAATTAATGCAGGTTTTGATTTTGGCTCACCGTACATGAATATAAAACAAAATTTGCATATTAATTTTACTTTTATTTGGTTAAATGTCTTTCTCGAAACTTTTTTAATTTTAATTACGAACGTTTTTATTAGTAATAAATATACGTAACTTACGAATTAACTTACGTAGCGAACTTCAATATTCATAGATTTTTATTACGTATATTAGGGGGTTCGCCCCCTAGTCAATACCTTGTTCTTTAAGCTAAAGTTCGAGTTTTGTTCCAATTCTTTAAAAATGACACCTTTATCACAAATGCCGTTAATTAGAATAAATAGCTCTTATGAAAGTACTAAAAAATCTTTGGCTTAAAGAGCGAGGTATTGACTAGGGGGTGAACCCAATCATATACGTAATATTTTCTGTTCGTTTTAAGTTTTTATGTTGCTCCTTACTTTCAGTTGAAAGAACTTGTTTTTTATTTAATTTCTTATCTCTTTCTTTAATAATGCTGGGAAATCCTTCACCCCCTTCATAGCAATGTCTTTTCCCCATGAAAACTTCCTTCATGGAAAGATCCTGCCATATAACCCCCAACCCCCCCGCCCTGCCTACCAGAAAAAATCCCCCCTGAAAACGTCTGCATACTTCCCAATAACGAATACTATATGTTAACATTGGGTAAAGTTCATAGCTTTCAGCCCTTCCCCCGGGGACTTCGAGGGATTAAGTCATCCTAAAAGACATAGTTATCATATTTCCGACCATGTTGAACACAATGGCTATCTTAAAATTTTGATCAGATGACTTTGGGAAAAAATTGAGCGTTGCCCTCCATTTTGTTTGGTCACTTAAAAAGGGCGCTAGAACTTTCAATTTCCGTTCCGATGAGCCCTTCCACGATATTCTAGGACCACTGGGTCAATACGATAATCCCTGCAAAAAAAAAACAAAAAAAAATAAACACGAATCCGTGATCTTTCTTTTGGCAAAAAATGCAAAATTCCACATTTTTGTAAATAAGTGCTTGAAACCTCTACAGTAGGGTTCTCTGATACGCTGAATATGATGGTGTAATTTTCATTAAGGTTTTATAATTTTTAGGGAGTCTTTCCCCCTTTTTTCTAAAATCAGCCAAATTTTCTCAGGCGCGTAACTTTTGATGGGTAGAACTAAACTTGATGAATCTTATATATTTGAAATCAGCAGTAAAATCTGATTCTTTCGATGTATCTATTGGTATCAAAATTCTGTTTTTTAGAGTTTCGGTCACCATTGAGCCGGGTCGCGTCTTGCTTTCAGTTCGTTACCACGAACTGTTTGATAGGCTATTTTATTTTTTACTATGGGACGCAATCGTGTGCTACTAGGTTGCTAGCCACCATTGTAACCCGGATTGATAGCTATCACTGCAATCGCGATAATCTCTCTCTTTATATTAAAATTACAAACTGGGAAATGCCTATGGCTTTTTCTTATTTGGAATAGTAAAAGACGAACTTCAAATAATCAACAGCTAATTAAGTCCAATATGTGCCATGGTTTGTTCTTTACTAGGTTTCAGCCATCTCTAGATCCATGATACCGATGAAACTTATATAGTCCCTATTTATGATTAATAATTGCTATGGGCTTGAGCTTGTTCTTTACTGTAATTATCGTTCTTTTTTAGAATGCAACCCGGATATAATTGACTAGACTGATCCTTCATATTAGTCTAATGGTGTGCTTTGCAGTTCAATTACTATAGGCTATAATTCGTTCTTAGAATATAACTAGGTTGCTATCTACCTCTGCAACCTCTATTACAAACAGGAAAAAGCCTATGGCTTTTTCCTAGTTGGAATAGTAATAGACGATTCTCAGTAATAGACGATTCTCACTATACCCCAGACAATAAATTTTTCAAAAGATTCTTGAATTATATTAATCCGAGAGTTGTCTAATCAGAGAGTTGTTTAATGGTTTAATTTTTTACTTCTAATATCTAGTTGAAATTCCTGTAATTCTTCAAATTCTCTTGTTTGTAACTGTAACACCTAATAAGCGCAGATAACGTCCTATTCTTGAAGTTTTGGTATTCATGTGCTAACATATCAAATATTTGAGGCAACGAACTAAAAGAATTGAGGGACACGGCTCAATAGTAACCAAAACTCTAAAAAATAGAATTTTGATATCCATCGATATATCATCGGATTATTATGCTGATTCCAAATATATAAGATTAAGAGGGAGGAAAGACCCCTGAAAGCAAACAATTTTAAATAAAATCACACCATGAGAAACATCGTCACAGGGAACCCTATGAGTAGTAAGTATCTATTGAATTTGCTGCCTTTACGTTCCCTGGCAGCTTTCCAAGACAGATTACCAGACTAGTTATTAGGAAAGGTTTTTTAGGGAAAGCTGTCAATCACCCATGTGTTATCCACAGTTCCATTTTTGAAGTCTGTGGAAACAGTTTGACGTGTTCGGTGAGATTACGTTCCTTGGCGTTTGATAGACATTTGCAAAAAAGGGGTAATTAGTGATTGGATAATTTTTTAATGTGAAATCTCTGAATAAAATATTTTTGGAGCATGTACTTGACGATGGATAAAAGGGTTAAGGTGATTAGCAATTACGAGCAGGGATCCCCCCACTGGTTCCTGGCAGTAGGCTACGCATATCAACTTGCTGTACTGTGGGTTAGGTAACATGATTAAAGTTGTCACAGTTACATTCTGTTGATTTTCATAGTTCATTTTGAATTTCTTTCATTGAAATGCAAGAATTGGAATATCGTTTCTTCAACTGAAAGTAAGGAGCAACATCAAAACTTAAAACGGACAGAAAATAGAGGCTGTTAAAAGCATATTGAGCCTGTTTATGAGACACCAGTAAAAATTGTGTATGATTCAAAATGGAATAATGATTATTCTACTGATTACGAACTAAAAGAAGACAATAACTCCATTATCAAGAGAGAACATGGTGAACTACTTTATGGAACAGATTCAAAATGTCGAAAGTTATTCATTGATATTAATAATGTATCATAATATATTTTTGTATTAATATTCTACATAGCATTATTTCATTAAAAATATTACATTGTTATGTGTTCTACATTCTCATGATTTTTCAAAGTTCATTTTGAATTTCTGTCGTGAAATGCAAGAGTTGGAATATTTCAAAGTTCATTTTGAATTTCTGTCGTAAAATGCAAGAGTTGGAATATTTCAGTAGTGTTTTGTTGTGCTTTACCTTGTCACAGTTACATTCTGTTGATTTTCATAGTTCATTTTGAATTTCTTTCATTTTTCGATCCAAAAATAGACTTAAGTTTCACATTTGAACCAGAGAATTGTATTTTCCATAATTTTCTTACAAAATACTAGAGTTTCGGTCAAAAACCCTTAATAGCTCAGATTTTACGGAAATAGTGTGTCTGACAATAGATGTACGCAAATTACTTTTCTTACATCTCTGATGTTTTAATGGACATTCTAAACGCTTGATATGCTAGCTTACTCTAAAAAATAATGAACACATAACAATGTAATATTGTTAATGAAATAATGCTATGTAGAATATTAATACAAAAATATATTATGATACATTATTAATATCAATGATTAACTTTCGAAATTTTGAATATATTACATCACCTAATTCATTATGCTAACTCTTTATATTAGTATTATTGTCTTCTCTTTGTTCGTAATCATCAGAAAATTCATTTTTCTATTTTTAAGTAGACCCAATTTTTACTGGTGTCCCATCAGCAAGCTAATTATGCTTTCAACTGTCTCTATTTTCTGTTCGTTTTTAAGTTTTGATGTTGCTCCTTACTTTCAGTTGAAGAAACGATATTCCAATTCTTGCATTTCAATGAAAGAAATTCAAAATGAACTATGAAAATCAACAGAATGTAACTGTGACAAGGTAAAGCACAACAAAACACTACTGAAATATTCCAACTCTTTCATTTTACGACAGAAATTCAAAATGAACTTTGAAATATTCCAACTCTTGCATTTCATGACAGAAATTCAAAATGAACTTTTAAAAAGAATGAGAGTGCATCCGTGGCAAGGTAAACTAAGACAATACACTACTGAAATATTCCCATTCCTGCATTTCGTGAAAGATATTCAAAATAAACTTTGAAAATTAAGAGAATATAACTGTGGCAAAGTAAAGCAACACAAAACACTACTGAAATATTTCAACTCTTGCATTTCAATAAAAAAAATTCAAAATTAAGTATTAAAATAAATAGAATGTAACAGTGACAAGGTAAAGCACAAGAAGTCACTATTGAAATATTCTATGTCTTGCATTTCACGACAGAAATCCGAGATGATCTTTTGAAAAATAATGAAAATTTAGCTGAGCCATTGTAAACCACGACAAGTCAATATTGAAATATTCCAATTGTTGCATTTCACGAAAGAAATTCAAAATGACCTTTGAAAAATTAAGAGAATGTAACTGTGACAAGGTAAAGCACAACAAAACACTACTGAAATATTCCAACTCTTGCATTTCAATGAAAGAAATTCAAAATGAACTATGACAATCAACAGAATGTAACTGTGACAAGGTAAAGCACAACAAAACACTACTGAAATATTCCAACTCTTGCATTTCAATGAACGAAATTCAAAATGAAATAGTAAAATCAACAGAATGTAACTGTGACAAGGTAAAGCACAACAAAACACTACTGAAATATTCCAGCTCTTGAATTTAAATGAAAAAAATTCAAAATGAAATATGAAAATCAATAGAATGTAACTGTGACAAGGTCAAGCACAACAAAACACTACTGAAATATCCCGACTCTTCCATTTCACGAAAAAAATTAGAAATGAAATTAGTAAAACCTACATAATGTAAATCTGAAAAGGTAAAGAACGAAAAGACACAACTGAATTATTCCACCTATTGTAACTTCCGAAAGAAATTAAAAATGTTCCAACTCTTGCATTTCACGACAGAAATTCTAAAGGAACTTTGAAAAATCATGAGAATTTAGCTTTGACAAGGTAAACTACGACAAGACACTACTGAAATATTCCAATTCCTGCATTTCATGAAAGAAATTCAAAATGAACTTTGAAAAATTAAGAGAATGTAACTGTGACAAGGTAAAGCACAACAAAACACTACTGAAATATTCCAACTCTTGCATTTCAATAAAAGAAATACAAAATGAACTATGAAAATCAACAGAATGTAACTGTGACATGGTAAAGCACAACAAAACACTACTGAAATATTCCAACTCTTGTATTTAAAGAAAGAAATTAAAAATGAACTTATAAAAATCTAGAGAATGTAACTGTGATAAGTTAAAGCACAAAAAATCACTACTTAAGAATTCCAAATCTTGCATTTCGAGAAAGAAAATCAAAATTAAATGTGAAAAATAATGAGAATGTAACTGTGACAAGGTAAAGCACGACAAGACACTACTGAAATATTCCAATTCTTGCATTTCACGAAAGAAATTCAAAATGAACTTTGAAAAATTAAGAGAATGTAACTGTGACAAGTTAAAGCACAAGAAGAAACTACTGAAATATTCCAACTATTGCTTTTAAATTAAAGAAATTAAAAATTAATTATGAAAAGCAACAGAATGTAACTGTGACAAGGTAAAGCACAACAAAACACTACTGAAATATGCCAACTCTTGCATTTCACGACAGAAATTCAAAATGAACTTCGAAAAATAAAGAGAATGTAACTCTGACAAGGTAAAGCACAACAAAACACTACTGAAATATTCCAATTCTTGCATTTAAATGAAATAAATTCAAAATTAATTATGAAAATCAACAGAATGTAACTGTGACAAGCTAAAGCACAACAAAACACTACTCAAATATTCTAACTCTTGCCTTTCAATGTCATAAATTCAAAATGATCTATGAAAATCAACAGAATGTAACTGTGACAAGGTAAAGCACAACAAAACACTACTGAAATATTCCAACTCTTGCATTTCACGACAGAAATTCAAAATGAATTTCAAAAAATCAAGAGAATGTAACTGTGACAAGGTAAAGCACAACAAGTCACTACTAAAATATTCCAACTCTTTTATTTCACGACAGAAATTCAAAATGAACTTTGAAAAATCATGAGAATGTAGCTGTGACAAGGTAAACCACGACAAGACACTACTGAAATATTCCAACTCTTGCATTTCAATGAAAGAAATTCAAAATGAATTATGAAAATCAACAGAATGTTACGTGCGCGCACGTAACATCGTCTAAATTAACCTTAAAAAATGAAATAAAGCTATGTCGACTTTGCATATTTTATTCAACAACTCCGACAATTCATGCAGAAAAAGCATAGAGTTTGTTACTTACTTACTTACATTTTTTTTCCATAATTTCTTTAATTAAATTTCTGTATTGTGCATCCAAATGGGGAATTCCAGAAAGAGTTTGTTACTTACTTGCGATTTTTTCATAATTTCTTGAATAAAGTATCTGTATTGTGCATCCAAGGGGTGACTTCAAGAAAGAGTGTGTTACTTACTTACAAATATTTTCATATTTTTTTGAATGAAATGTCTTCTTTGTGTATCCAAGAGGGGAATTCAAGAAAGAGTTTGTTACTTACTTACTTACCTACTTACAATTTTTTCATCATGACATAATGGCATTTCCCATAACGGAGGTTGATAAAGAATTTATTCATTCTGATACCTAGATTTTGTCAATGTTACCTCATGCGTCTGACAATAGATGTATGCAAATTCCTTTTCTCAAATCTCCGATGTTTTAATATACATTCTAAACTGTTGATATACTAGCTTACTCTAAAAATAATGAAAATATAACAATGTAATGCATAATATATTTTTAATGAAATAATACTATGTAGAATATTAAAACAAAATTATATTATGACACTTAGTCATACACACGTTCACTCTGAAACATCCAGAAACGAAGGTCACATGAAATGGAGTAGTTTTACCATTTCTTATGCATTTATCATGATCAAGTCTGACCTTATGCCTCCAGCGTATAATGAGCCTGACCTTGTCTTCAGGATGAAGATAAAACCCTTCAAATTTAGGACACTTAAATTCTTCGAGATTGAAAAGTGGAATCCTAGGGTCACACATTTGAATTAAAACTTTATCTGTAGGTACATTGCCCTTTACATAGAGTGCTTCAACCCCTAAAAAGCTGCAAATATCACTGACTTCCTCCTGGACACTTCTCAGTTCCTGACCACTATTATTAAGTGGTGTAATCACTCTATCGTAGAATCCAAGTCTGTTTATACGATGTAATGTAGTACTCCACAAGCTTTTATCATACTCATACATGTTGTAGTTCACTATCCAATGATAACAGTCAATTTCTTCAAGTTCCATTGACAATAATCAAAATGCACATTCAAATATAACACCACAAGATGATTTTTTCAAACCGATAAATTCTGTGTCATAGAGTCCTATCATCTTGGAAGGTATTAATGTACTTGTTAAGAAGAGAAATACATCATCAAACTTTTATACCTTCGCTCAAGGTCGAATGGAGTTATGGCTAAGGGGGATAACTCCTAAGAGCATCTGAATTCATTTTGGGGAGGAGTCATAAAACCCTTAGAATTCATTGCGGGGAGGAGTCATAGAACTCTCGGTATCTCTTGCACGCAAATGAAGTCTGGAAATTACATTTTTTTTTTTAATTTCTACATTGTGTTTCCAAGAGGTGAATTCAAGAAAGATATTTTGTCATTTTAAAATATGAACAAAAGAAAAAGATAAAAAATAAATAAAGTTGAATAATTTCGAAGTTTAAGAAAAAATAGTTTGTTTTATGAAAAAAAAAATTATTGAATTAGAACCATCAGTCCTCATCACTATGAGTATCCAAAACTGGACTTAAGTTTCACATTTGAACAAGAGAATTGTAGTTTCCCTAATTTTCTTACAAGAAACTAGAGTTTACGGTCAAAAAACCCTTATTAGCTCAGATTTTAAGGAAATAGTTTTATTTTTCAATCCAAAAATAGACTTAATTTTCACATTTGAACCAGAGAATTGTATTTTCCATAATTTTCTTACAAAAAACTAGAGTTTACGGTCAAAAACCCTTAATAGCTCAGATTTTACGGAAATTGTGTGTCTGACAATAGATGTACGCAAATTCCTTTTCTTACATCTCTGATGTTTTAATAGATATTCTAAACGCTTGATATGCTAGCTTGCATTGAAAAATAATGAAAACATAACAATGTAATATTTTTAATGAAATAATGCTATGTAGAGTATTAATAAAAAAATATATTATGATACATTATTAATATCAATGATTAACTTTGGACATTTTGAATCTGTTCCATAAAATAGTTCACCATGTTCTCTCTTGATAATGGAGTTATTGTCTTCTCTTAGTTCGTAATCAGTAGAATAATCATTATTCCATTTTGAATTATACACAATTTTACTGGTGTCTCATGAACAGGCTCAATATGCTTTTAACAGCCTCTATTTTCTGTCCGTCTTTAAGTTTTGATGTTGCTCCTTACTTTCAGTTGAAGAAACGATATTCCAATTCTTGCATTTCACGAAAGAAATTCAAAATGAACTTTGAAAAATTAAGAGAATGTAACTGTGACAAGGTAAATCACAAAAAAACAATATTGAAATATTCCAACTCTTGCATTTCAATGAAAGAAATACAAAAAGGAACTACGAAAATCAACAGAATGTAACTGTGAAAAGGTAAAGAACAACAAAACACTACTGAAATATTCCAACTCTTGCATTTCAATGAAAGAAATTCAAAATGAACTATGAAAATCAACAGAATGTAACTATGACAAGGTATAGCACAATAAAACACTACTGAAATATTCCAACTCTTGCATTTCAATGAAAGAAATTCAAAATGAACTATGAAAATCAACAGACTATAACTGTGACACGGTAAAGCACAAGATAACAATACTGAAATATCCCAACTCTTGCATGTCACGACATAAATTCAAATTGAACTTCTAAAAATCAAGAGAATTTAACTGTGACAAGGTAAAGCAAAACAAGTCAGTACTGAAATATTCCAACTATTGCATTTAACGAAAAAAATTCAAAAAGAACTTTGAAATATTCCAACTCTTGCATTTCACGACAGAAATTCTAAAGGAACTTTGAAAAATCATGAGAATGTAGCTGTGACAAGGTAAACCACGACAAGACACTACTGAAATATTCCAATTGCTGCATTTCACGAAAGAAATTCAAAATGAACTTTGAAAAATTAAGAGAATGTAACTGTGACAAGGTAAAGCACAACAAAATACTACTGAAATATTCCAACTCTTGCATTTCAATGAAAGAAATTCAAAATGAACTATGAAAATCAACAGAATGTAACTGTGACAAGGTAAAGCACAACAAAACACTACTGAAATATTTCAACAATTGCATTTCACGACAGAAATTCAAAATGAACTTTGAAAAATCATGAGAATGTAGCTGTGACAAGGTAAACCACGACAAGACACTACTGAAATATTCCAATTGTTGCATTTCACGAAACAAATTCAAAATGACCTTTGAAAAATTAAGAGAATGTAACTGTGACAAGGTAAAGCACAACAAAAAACTACTGAAATATTCCAACTCTTTCATTTAAATTAAATAAATTCAAAATTAAGTATGAAAATCAAAAGAATGTAACTGAGATAATGTAAAGTACTATAAAACACAACTGAAATTTTCCAACTCTTTCATTTCAATGAAAGAAATTCAAAATGAACTCTCAAAATCAACGGAATGTAACTGTGACAAGGTAAAGCACAACAAAACACTATTGAAATTTTCCAACTCTTGCATTTCAATGAAAGAAATTCAAAATGAACTATGAAAATCAACAGAATGTAACTGTGACAAGGTAAAGCACAACACAACACTCATTAAATAGTCATAATCTATCATTAAACGTAAAGATTTAATAATTTAAATATTAAAATAATGAGAAATTAACTCTGAAAAGTTAAATCACACCAAAAAAATACTTAAATACTCCAACTCTTACATTTTACGACAGAAATTAAAATGGAACTTCGAAAAATCAACAGAATGTAACTGTGATAAGGTAAAGCACAACAAGTCACTACTGAAATATTCCAACTCTTGCATTTCACGACAGAAATTCAAAATGAACTTTGAAATATTCCAACTCTTGCATTTCATGAGATAAATTCAAAATGAACTTTTAAAAATCATGAGAATGTAGCTATGACAAGGTAAACCACGACAAGGCACTATTGAAATATTGTAACTCCTGCTTTTCAAAAAAGAAATTGAACACAAACATAGAAAAATTAAGAGAATGTAACTGTGACACGGTAATGCACAACAAAACACTACTGACATATTCCAACTCTTGCATTTCAATGAAACAAATACAAAATTAGATATGAAAATCAACAGAATGTAACTGTGACAAGGTACTGCACAACAAAACACTACTGAAATATTCCAACTCTTGCATTTCACGACAGAAATTCAAAATGAACTTTGAAAAATCAAGAGAATGTAACTGCGACAAGGTAAAGCACAACAAGTCACTACTGAAATATTCCAACTCTTGCATTTCACGACAGAAATTCAAAATGAACTTTGAAAAATCATGAGAATGTAGCTGTGACAAGGTAAACCACGACAAAACGCTACTGAAATATTCCAATTCTTGCATTTCACAAAAGAAAATCAAAATGAACTTTGAAAAATTAAGAGAATGTAACTGTGACAAGGTAAAGCACAACAAAACACTACTGAAATATTCCAACTCTTGCATTTCAATGAAAGAAATTTAAAATGAAATATTAAAATCAAGAGAATGTAACTGTGACAAAGTAAACCACGACGACACACTATTGAAATATTCCATCTCTTGTATTTAATGAAAGAAATTAAAAATGAACTTTGAAAAATTAAGAAAATGTAGCTGTGTCAAGGTAAATCACAACAAAACACTACTGAAATATTCCAACTCTTGTATTTCAACGAAAGAAATTCAAAATGAACTATGAAAATCAACAGAATGTAAATATGACAAGGTAAAGCACAACAAAACACTACTGAAATATTCCAACTCTTGCATTTCAATGAAAGAAATTCAAAATAAACTATCAAAATCAACAGAATGTAAGTGTGACAAGGTAAAGCACAACAAAACACTACTGAAATATTCCAACTCGTGCATTTCACGACGGAAATTCAAAATGAACTTATAAAAATCAAGAGAATGTACCTGTTACAAGGTAAAGCACAACAAGTCACTACTGAAGTATTCCAACTCTTGTATTTCACGACAGACATTCAAGATGAACTTTTAAAAATCAAGAGAATGTAGCTGTGAAAAGGTAAACCACAATAAGACACTACTGAAATATTCCAATTCTTGCATTTTACGACAGAAATTCAAAGTGAACTTTGAAAAATCAAGAGAATGTAAATGTGACAAGGTAAAGCACAACAAAAAACTACTGAAATAATCCAACTCTTTCATTTAAATTAAATAAAGAAAAATATAAATATTAAAATTATCAGAATTGAACTGTGACAATGTAAAGAACATCAAAACACTACTGAAATATTCCAACTCTTGCATTTCAATGTAAGAAATTCAAAATGAACTATGAAAATCAACAGAATGCAACTATGACAAGGTAAAGCGCAACAAAACACTACTGAAATATTCCAACTCTTGCATTTCAAGAAAACAATTCAAAATGAACTTCGAAAAATCAAGAGAATGTAACTGTGACAAGGTAAAGCAAAACAAGTCATTACTGAAATATTCCAACTCTTGCATTTCACGACAGAAATTCAAAATCAACTTTTAAAAATCATGAGAATGTAGCTGTGACAAGGTAAACCACGACATTACGCTACTGAAATATTCCAATTCTTGCATTTCACGAAAGAAATTCAAAAATGAACTTTGAAAAATTAAGAGAATGTAACTGTGACAAGGTAAAGCACTACTGAAATATTCCAACTCTTGCATTTAAATGAAAGAAATTCAAAATGAATTATGAAAATCAACAGAATGTAACTTTGACAAGGTAAAGCACAACAAAACACTACTGAAATATTCCAAGTCTTGCATTTCACGACAGAAATTCAAAATGAACTTTGAAAAATTAAGAAAATGTAACTGTGAAGAGGTAAAGCAAAACAACACACTACTGAAATATTCCAAATATTGAATTTAAATTAAATAATTAAAAATTTAATTTTTAAAATAAAGATAATTTATCTGTGACAATGTAAATCACAACAAAACACTACTGAAATATTCCAACTCTTGCATTTCACTAAAAGAAATTCAAAATGAAATATGAAAATCAACGGAATGTAACTGTGACAAGGTAAACCACAACAAAACACTACTGAAATATTCCAACTCTTGCATTTCACGACAGAAATTCAAAATGAACTTCAAAAAATCAAGAGAATGTACCTGTGACAAGGTAAAGCACAACAAGTCACTACTGAAGTATTCCAACTCTTGTATTTCACGACAGAAATTCAAAATGAACTTTGAAAAATCATGAGAATGTAGCTGTGACAAGGTAAACAACGAGAAGACACTACTGAAATATTCCAATTCTTGCATTTCACGAAAGAAATTCAAAATGAACTTTGAAAAATTAAGAGAATGTAACTGTGACAAGGTAAAGCACAACAAAACACTACTGAAATATTTCAACTCTTGCATTTAAATGAAAGAAATTCAAAATAAACTATGAAAATCAACAGAATGTAACTGTGACAAGGTAAAGCACAACAAAACACTACTGAAATATTCCAACTCTTGCATTTCAATGAAAGAAATTCAAAATGAACTATGAAAATCAATAGAATGCAACTGTGACAAGGTAAAGCACAACAAAACACTACTGAAATATTCCAACTCTTGCATTTCACGACAGAAATTCAAAATGAACTTCGAAAAATCAAGAGAATGTAACTGTGACAAGGTAAAGCACAACAAGTCACTACTGAAATATTCTAACTCTTGCATTTCAACGAAAGAAATCCAAAATGAACTTTGAAAAATCATGAAAATGTAGCTGTGACAAGGTAAACCCCGACAAGACACTGCTTAAATATTCCAATTCTTGCATTTTGCGAAAGAAATTCAAAGTGAACTTTGAAAAATTAAGAGAATGTAACTGTGACAACGTAAAGCACAACGAAACACTACTGAAATATTCCAACTCTTGCATTTAAATGAAAGAAATTCCAAATGAACTTTCTGAGGATTTTTAGTTTTCCCTCCAAAATTGACCCCCCCTCCCCAGCCCTCAGAAATGGGGGAACAAAGGGCCTCTGAGCCTTCCCCTTGAGGCAGATCCCATTTATTTTTGATTCTGAGCATTTTTGATTTTCCCTCCAAAATTGACCCCCCCATCCCCTGCCCTCAGAAATGGAGGAAGGAGGGGCCTTTGAGCCTTGCCCTTGAGGCAGATCACGCTTTATTTTTTATTCTGAGCATTTTTAATTTTCCCTCCAAAATTGACCCCCCTCCCCTGCCCTCAGAAATGGGGGAACGAAGGGTCTCTGAGCCTTCCCCTTGAGGCAGATCCCATTTATTTTCGATTCTGAGCATTTTTGATTTTCCCTCCAAAATTGACCCCCCCCTGCCCTCAGAAATGGGGGAAGGAGGGGCCTATGAGCCTTGCCCTTTAGGCCGATCCCGTTTATTTTCGATTCTGAGTATTTTTCGTTTTCCCTCCAAAATTGACTCCCCCTCCCCCTGCCCTCAGAAATGGGGGAACGTATGGGCCTCTGAGCCTTGTCCTTGAGGCAGATCCCTTTTATTTTCGATTCTGAGTATTTTTTGTTTTCCCTCCAAAATTGTCCCTCCCCCCTCCCCTGCCCTCAGAAATGGTGGAACGATGGGCCTCTGAGCCGTCCCCGTGAGGCAGATCCCGTTTATTTTCGATTATGAGTATTTTTGGTTTTCCCTCCAAAATTGACCTCCCCTCCCCCCTCCTCTGCCCTCAGAAATGGGGGAACGACGGGCCTCTGAGCCTTCCCCTTGAGGCAGATCCCATTTATTTTCGATTCTGAGTATTTTTGGTTTTCCCTCCGAAATGTACCCTTCACGTTAAAAAATTATCCAATCACTAATTACCCCTTTTTTGCAAATGTCAATCAATGAATTCCGATTGTAAAAGAGTGTTTAATCATGTTACCTAACCCACAGTACATCAATTTGATATGCGTAGCCTTCTGCCAGGAACCAGTGGGGGGATCCTTACTCGTAATTGCTTATCACCTTAACCCTTTTATCCATCGTCAAATACATGCTCCAAGTAAACTTTATTCACAGACTACACATTAAAAAATTATCTAATCCCTAACTACCGTTTTTTTGGAAAAGTCCAGCGAACGCCAGGGAACGTAGTCTCTCTGAACACGTCAAACTGTTTCCACAGATTTCAAAATGGAACTGAGGACATCAGATAGCTGATCTACAGCGTTTCCTAAAAAAACTGTTCAATTAACTAGTCTGATATTCTGCCTTGAACAGCTGCCAGGGAATGTAAAGGCCGCAAATTCAATAGATACTTACTGCTCCTATGTACAGGTTTCAAGCTCATGTCTGCAAAAACTTTTAATTTATTTTTTTGCCAGAAGAAAAATCGCGGATGCTTGTCATTTATTTTTCCCAGGGGGGATCGTATAGAACCAACAGTCCCAGAACATGGGGAGAGGGCTCATTTAACGGAAACCAAAATTTCTAGTGCCCCTTTTATTTGACCAAAAATATCAAAGGACTACTAGCCCTCACGTCCATCTTTTCCCTAAAATTGCTCGACCAAAAGTTTAAGCATAGCCCTTTGGCTTAAAATAGTTGAAAGGTTGCAAAACTATACCTTTGGTTTAGCTTGTTTTTGGAGAAAAAATTGGGGTTTTGAATCAACAAGAAAAAAAAGAAAAGAAAAAGTAAATATTTCAATTAAATTACCGGTAACAAATTTTCAATGATCGGGTTATAAGCAAAGGGTGCCACTTTGGGAAAACACATGGAGGAAGCAAGGATTTTATTCCATTCTCTGCATAAAGATGCGAAAAGACATTTTTCAAAGTTCCACGGGTTTTTTTCGCTTGAGAAACAACAAAACATAAATCTAAAGTTATTTTTACAGACCTAGGGGGGGTAATATTACCCCCTTACTATATATGCACCTGTATAGAACATGATAAAGAAACAAACCAATTGTTAATTACACTGATAAAGAGAATTATAATTCTAATGATTTCAATTAATTTTCTAGTGATTTTTGAGCTGATCTAGTGATTTTTTTTTAAGAATCTAGTGATTTCTTTTCACCGGGAGGCAAGGATGCCTATGATAGAAGGCTAAATCATCAGAACAACTGTTGTCACCACGAGTACGTTTTAATTTTAACTGGATTTCACCATTAAACTTGCGCAAATAAAAATATAACCTCCTAAGCAAGTCGCTAAGCTTAACATTATATCATTGAGTATCGTCTCCAAGCTCAATCCATACAATGCACTAGAGCAGACTTTTAGCTTTATTTGATCAGCGCTTTAGTCTAGAAAGGAAAACTAAATTTTGAAAAGGCTCTTTTCACTAAAATTCTAAGATTTTTTAAGAATATGTTGTATATCCCTCAAACTTTGAAAACTTTCTGTAGATTCCGTAAATTTATTCCTATTCGATTCTTCTGCTGAGTACTCTCTGACCCAAAATCAAATCTGTACAAAATCTACCGAGCCAAAAACCCTGCTGCTCATCTCTTAGTATTGCATGAATTTTCGACTGAATATGGTTCAGTCAGAAGCACTTGGCAGACTGAAGTATCGCTAATTATTGCCGTCGACAATTTTTGTCTTTCTTAAGCAGCTTACGAGTGACTCATTTCTTCGTGTCAATGGATTTACTCTCAGTTTTCTAGTAGCCCATATCCGAGGGAGGGCCTGTTGTAAAGATTACGGTAATGTTCAGGCTCCATGATTCTTTTCACGATTGAAAATGTTGTCCAATTGTGACCCTTGCTAGCAGCAGCCTATTCTTTAGCTGCTTTGTCTGAAGGATCTTTGGGATCTTTTTTTTTTGTCTTCAGCTAGTTGTTGCACTCGAAGTGGCATAAGTATTACTACGGTTATATCGCTCCACACACAAAATTCTCTTCAGTAGCACTTGATTCACGCGTCACAGACAGGGTTGCAAACTTTTTGTGGGAAACGCAGTCTTATTTACCTCTGGGGGGGATGCAAAAGACGCAAAATCTTTCTTTCTGGATGTCAATTGTCATTCGCTTTAAACGTAAGTATTTGGCAGCTTCGTCAGAAGTACAATTAACCCAAGGAACAGGGTTAGAAGCCTGCACACAAACCGTGCGCGCGCAATCTTTTTGACTTGCACTTTTTTGAGGAAAAATCACTCTGTTTTGACCTTGATTTGCATTCTTTTTAGACGTGGGCAGTTGGTAACACTGGTGAGATCTTTCTGTCTGAAATCACTGAACACCAAGTGTCTTGGTAATTCTTTTATGCTTCACGATAATTCCTAACTTTAATTTGATAATTTCAATGTCTAATTCGCACTCATAATATGTATCTGCACTACGAAACGTTCTTACATCCTCCATTCATGCTCTTTTCTAGCTAAGATGCGGTGAATTTGGTATCCTGTTATACCCCAAGTCTAAATCCAAGAATACAGATCCAAAGTCCTAAGTCCAAAGAAATTTTAAACATCAACTTCTTACAAAAATGCTATAAAAATAAGGAAACGAAAGGAAATAAGGATAGCCGTATGAATTATTCTAAAAGACAGGTGTGCAGAAATCCTTCTGAATTTGTAACAAAGATACCAAAATTAAGTTACCTTTACAAAGATTCCCCCCCCCCCTCTGTTATATTCTTGAGTCTTTGGTACATCCCAACAACAACATGGAGAAACATATTGTTTCCCCTTGTAATTTTTTTAATTCACACCCCACCTCCTCAGAAATGAATCAAGTTATCAAGTTGGCAATACTTAACAGCAAACTTCAAATCCCCGTGCTGTAAAAATAAGCTTCAATTTCTTTTCCGTCAAACAAAATTAACATTTATCGAAATTTTATAGGCGGACAACAGAACACATTATGAGACCGTAATCTTTTTTCAAAATAAGCGCCGTGAATTATTGACGTCAAATGAAAAATATTGACTTACATACAATTGTCAATAGTAAAATTTAAATTTATAAAGTTTCTTTTGGCAGGCTTTAAGATACCAACAATTTCACGTACATATATTCTGAGATACCAAAAATATGTCCCCATATAAATACTTATAGAGTTAATATAAGAAACAATATGAAAAACAAATGAAATATTAAGATGTTTCATTAAAAACGGGTTAAAGGGCCAACAGAAATATAGCAAAATTTTCAGAAATTAATTACGGTTCTAAACAGCTCTGGTGCTGTTGAAAAACAGGCATAAAAAAATTAGCAACTGGCAAGATCTCACGGACTTGTTCCTCTTATCAGAAACACACGAAAGGGTGGGGGGAGGACCTGTTTACCCTTTCTCCCCTAAAATCCTAAATTTTCTTCAATGTATGGACACTTCTTGTTCAAGTTACCAATCTCTCTATTTCTCTTTTTCTCTTGTAAAAATAATATATAGAACCGCTCTATTTGCCATTTAATTTGTAGTAGTGATTGAAGCAGGAGATGCTCTAATTTAGGATATTTGCAATATCAACATCAATCATTTTCTTCATAAACAATGTTGACTTGACTAGGTAAATTGGTTAAATGAAGTTGACTTCAATCAGGTTGCATACTTACCCAGATTTTTTTTATTTATTTAGGACAACACGTAATAGATGCATCTTGTATTTGGATGCCACTCCTTTAATGAACCATCGTGAACAACAAAGAATCAAACAATCTCTGGTAACGAACTGTAAGTAAGGAGCAATGCCTGCCGGTAGTAAACGAAATTCTAAAAAGGGAAGTTTTGACATCTATATTTACATAAAAATCGGTTTTTCATGACGATTACAAAGGTTTAAAATTTATATAGGAGACAGAAAAATTTCAGGACCCTTCCTCAAAGAGAGAGTGATCTTGTGTTTCCAAGAAGAATGATCATAGATGCGTTTCATGTCATGTTATTTCCAGCGATGATCATATCGAATCCATGGTTCTAGAATATGAGAGGTCTTATTTAAACGGAAAGACAGTAAAATAGTCTTTTATGCTATATTTTGGCTGAAAACAACAATTGTGCTCCAAATAAGGCTATAAAAGATATTGAGCAAAACTCTGCGACAATCAATCGATTTAAATTTATCGAAATACCAAAATGGGAATTTGAGCATCCTCAAAATATCAACTTCATCCCGATTCTCCATATAATTAAATAAAAAAAGTTTTTTTTTTAACTGAACGTAAGCAGCGACATTAAAACTAAAAACGAACAGAAATTATTCCGTATATGAAAGGGGCTGTCCCTCCTCAACGCCTCCCTCTTTACGCTAGAGTTTTTTATTCTTTTAAAAAATAAAGTTTTCAGACAGAGTCGAACTTTAGCGTAAAGAGCGAGGCGTTGAGGAGGGGACAGCCGCTTTCATATACGGAATAATTTCTGTTAGTTTTAAGTTGTAATGTCGCTCCTTACTTTCAGTTAAAAAAAACTTATTTTTTTTATTCGATTTCCGAACGTTTTTGAATTAATGCAGCTTTGATTTTGGCTCACCGTACATGAATAATTAAAACGAAACTTGCATATTGATGTTATTTTTTTGGCTAAATGGCTTTCTCGAAATTTTGTCCTGACGTAACTTACGAATTAACTTACGCATCGAACATCTATATTCATATGTTTTTATTACGTATATTAGGGAGTTCGCCCCTAGTCTATACCTCGCCCTTTACGTTAAAGTTCGAATTTTGTTTGAATCACAAACCCCTGAATCACAAAGACTGGTTAATTAGAATTGATAGCTCTTTTGAAAGTAATAGAAAAACTTTATCGTAAAGAGCAAGGTATTGACATGGAGGCGAGCCCCCTCATATGCTTAATCATTTCTGTTCGTTTTAAGTTTCAATGTTGCTCCTTACTTTCAGTTGAAAAAAAACTTTTTTTTTATAATTTCTGATCGTTTTTTAAATAATGCTGGGAAATCCGGCGCCCCCTTCATAGAAAAGTCCTTCCCCCCAAGAAAAAATCATCCATGGAAAGATCCTATCCATAACCCCCTACTCCGCCCCCCTCCCACCAGAAAAAATCCCTCCTGAAAACGTCTGTATACTTCCCAATAACCAATACTATAATGTATAAACAATGGGAAAAGTTCATGACTTGCAGGCCTTTCCCCATGAACTATGGGGTATTAAGTCATCCTCAAAGACATATTTATTAGATTTTCGACTATGCTGAACAAAATCTCTATCTCTAAATTTTGATTGGGTGACTTCGGGAAAAAAAGAGCGTGGGAGGGGGCCAAGTTACCTTCATTTTTGGTCACTAAAAAATGCACTAGAACTTTTGCATTTCCGTCCGAACATTTCCGTCCGAATGAGCCCTCTTACGATATTCTAGGACTAATGGATTGATACGATCACCCCTGGAAAAAAAAGAAAAAAAAATTAACACGCATCCGTGATCTTTCTTCTGGCGAAAAATACAATATTCCACATTTTTGCAAACAGGAGCTTGAAACTTCTATTGTAGGGTTCACTGATACGCTGAATCTGATGGTGCGAGTCTCATTGAAGTGCTATGACTTTTAGGGGCTGTTTCCCCCTTTTTTTGAAAATAAGGCAAATTTTCCTAACTTTTAATCGGTCAAGACTAAAATTGATGAAACTTATATATTTGAAATCAGCATAAAAATCTTATTCTTTTGATATACTTATGGTGCCAAAATTTCGGTGTTTAGACTTTCAGTTACTATTGAGCCGGGTCGCTCCTTACTTACAGTTCGTTACCAAAAACTGTTTGATCATGGTATGCTTGCAATAATCCAAGTGTTTAAAGAACAATTTGTCTATTTGGTTTTATATATTTTTTGCTTTCAGTGAAGCACTTGCCAATTTTACGACGGCATACTTGGAGGGGTTGTAATTTTTGTTCGTTCACAGAGCTCTTTTGTGCTTTTGACCTACATTTATGTGTAGGTTATCTGATATACCGATTGTATTTCTTCCTCGTTTTACCCATAACAGCGCTATAATAGGGTTATAATAGCGGTCGCTATTTTTGGGCTAGTGATTGCTCCTGTCTGGGCTATACGTTATGCTAAAAACCTGGCAACACTGCTCACAACCACGCTGCCTGTTTAAAAGTTAAACTTCTCTTCGCGCTACTTCGATCTGTTTTCGTACTGAAAGTTTCGCCAGACCCACAATAAAATAAGATCTTGGCAGATCAGGCGGGAATTGCGAAATTGAAAGAAGGGCCGCGGCCGATAAAAAAAATTCCCTAGACACCGAAAATCTGGTAAATTTCAGGATTCCTGGAAATTTTATTCTCCTGACAAGGGGTCGGAAATAAGGTTTGCCCTGCAAAATCCGGGCAACGGGACAAGTGGAAACACTGTTAGACAGGTCAATACGGATTTTTTATTTCTATTCAAAATCTATTGGGCTATTCAAAAAACCCTAAATAAAACATCCTTCATAATTTGAGTTATTAAAAATTCTATATATGAAACTTTGTTAATTCATGAAATCTTTATTACAAACGATAACATATCTTAAAACCAATACTGCTTTTTATTATAATAATGAACACAACTTGTGAAAACTTTTATTATAAATTGATCCTTTTGCATGAGACAAGTTAACAAGTTAGTAGCCCCTGGTACGGCTATTACTTGTTAACACTGGTCTGGTGAATAAGGATCAGTTTATAGTTAAAGATTTGACAAATTGTTTTTACAATTAATTTAAAAAGCATTATGGGTTTTAAAGTATGTTATCGCTTGTAATAAAGATTTTAAGAATTAACAAAATTTAATATGTAGTATATCAGTAGTAAGGCAATAGGGAATATCAACCGTGCTTGCGTAATTTGTCTTATCTCTAGCATGTACATGAATATACACTACAGTTTCACGTGCACATTGCAAAAAAAGCGTGCCATCCTATAAACTGCCCAAACACATTTTGAGAGTATAGTCAAGGTTGTATAAGACAATCAGACTGGTCTTTTGCTATTGATATCAATTGTAAAAGGAACTCCAAAAGAATATGCAGCGTATCTTCATGTGGACATTTTTAAAAGAGCTGCAAAACATATAAAGTGGTCCAACATGTTTTGAGAGTATAGTCGAGATTATATAACACAAGCAAAGTGGTTTTAGAGGTAAAATCCGTTTTTTAGGGTCAATCAGAGACAGCGGAGGTTTCTCCATATACGGTAAGTTGATTGGTGATTGGGCTCAAATAAAAATGAGGGATTTTCATTCGTCTTTAAGATTTTATATATAATGACCTTACATTAGAATAAAATTTTCATAATTTTTTACATATCATAGTTAATACATTAAATATTATTAACGTTAAAGTTATGCCTGCTTCAATTTATAAAGTCAGTACAGCCCAGTAAATTTTTTAATTTATTTCCAAATAAAATAATTTTACATTGTCATCACTCCAGTAAATTCAAATTTCAGGGGGCATAGCCCTCCCTCCCAACAATACAAACTCTACAATATGATGATTATAGTGGCTAGAAAACGTAAAATACGCTCTTTTTTCCATTATGTAAATCCCATCCCTCCTCCTCTCCTCTGTTTACAAGTTTAATTCTTTAGAAATAGTTATTTTGTTCAAAAAATGTCATTTCCCATTATCAAAAATAGAGTATACTTTCCCTTCCGGTCTAAAACCATCTGTGTTTATAATTACAAAAAGGGTCGTTTTTGGAACCAGACTTCACACGCGTCTTATCAGTATGGATTAATGCCACATGTGATTAGGGAAACTTTGAAAAAGAGATTCTTTTTTGGGTCAAATTAAACAAGAGTAAATCCTTTTGAAATGCAAAGCACAAGTGACGTTTGAACAATGTTGTCAATTTAAAATAGGGTGTATCGTTATAGTATACTAAAAAAGTTGATATTAAAATTGTTAATTAAAGAATAGTACACTAAACTCAGAATTGATATACAGTCAAATCGATTCCCCCCCCCAACTCAAAAATTTTCCAAAATTCTACTTTAGAAGCTGTTTTAAATATTTCTAAAGTGCTAATAGATAGAGCGCTACAAATATCAGAATCGACTTTAGGGGATAATTTATATTATGGGAAGATGTTTTTGAAATCCCCCCTTCCCCTAACCACAAAATTTTAAAAAGATTTATTTTAGAAGCTTTTTTAAATATTTGCATGACCCTAATAGATATATTCTTAAAAACATCAGAGTCGAATTTAGGGGATAATTTATACCTTTGGAATGTTTTTTTGAAATCCCCCCTTCCCCCAAACTAAAAACTTTCAGAAAATTTACTTTAGAAGCTTTTTTAAATATTTGTAAAGTTCTAATAGATAGAGCGCTACAAATATCAGAATCGACTTCAGAGGATAATTTATAGTATGGGAAGATGTTTTTGAAATCCCCCTTCCCCCCCCCAAACTCAAAATTTACCAAAATTTTACTTTAGAATCTTTTTTTAAATATTTCTAAAGCACTAATAGATAGAGCGTTACAAACATCAAAATCAACTTTAGAGGGAAATTTATCTGTAAAAGAGGGGTCATTATTTCAATCTAAATTTTTCTTCTTTTTTAAGGAGGAGGATTCCTACAATTACTCTCCCCCTGAAAAGAGAGCAAGATGGAACGATGCCACATCGATGCAAGCTGCAAGGCCTTCCATCATCAGATATGCTGGTTCCATTACACATGCTCTGGACCAGCCAATGACCACACAACTTTTAAAGCCAGGAGCCTCTCACGCCAGTGTCAGCTCTGCGCAAACCTCTATGCAACCTAGCAGAAAATTGAAGAGAGAGTTTATGACTTCTCATAGTGCATCAGCCCCGTCTACTCAAGACCGTGAGGTCATCCCCCTTCATGCTTTGCCAGAAGCTTCAGGCATACAAGTGCAGTCTGAATTCGGAAATGTAGGTAATTTACCTCTACCTTCTACCTGATTATAAAAATATCTACCTATTTCTTTCCAACTTTTTTTTGTCCTTTCTTTTCACCATTTTATTTCAACACTCTAAGAGTGTGTGTCAGTGATTAAAATATTAATCCCCTGCCCCCAACCATTGTTATAAATTTCTCTGCCCCCCTCAGAGATACCTGAATATAATATTTTTTTTTAATTGTCAATGAAAGCACTCTTTTGCTTCTTTCTGAACTTTCTGGGGGAGGGGGTGGAGGCAAGTTTTTACTTAAATAATGCTAGGAGGGGGTGTGTGTGTAAAAATGGCACTTATTTAATATCCTGGTAAACATACGACTATAAATGCTTCAGCATAAATAGACTATTGCGTCTTTCTGAACTTTCTGGGGAGGGGGGTGGGGTAGAGGCAAGTATTTAGTTTAAAAAATGCTAGGAGGGGTGAAATTAAGTTTTGAGGATGGGGTGAAAAATGAACCTGGTTTTTTAACTTAATAGAATAATGGTTATTTCACATAGAAAATAGACCTTTTTTTCTATAGATTAATGAATTAGCAGCGCCATCTTCATCGGATTATGAAACAGCAATTTTTAGTGGACCTGAACCAATCCTCGCACCACCAATGGAGTTTAGAGATGAACCTAAGCTAGTTTTAGACAATATGGAATGGCATAGGGGGTTTCTAAATGACTGTTTTGGGGACATGGCCAGCCTACACGATTTAACTTGTGACATTGACATGGTGGAGGACAAGGAATGGACAGATAGATTTATGTGAGAGCATTTAGGCGATGTTAGTAGTAGTAGTGCATCTGAACCGGGTCCTCATAAAGAAATTCCGTCACAGGACAATACAAACTGGCTTGATCAGCTATCCCCAAACACCCTGGAATACATACTAACTGACTTAGAGGACTTCATGCCAGCTCCATCCAATGCAATTTAACAGACTGGGGATGGTGCTATTGATAATTAAATGTCACCCCCACCATTCTGGTTAATGTTACAACTAGTAGCAGTAATAACGACACAGCAACATCACAAGTATCCCCTCTTCCAGATTGTTTTCTTTCCAACACTGCCTTGCACCATACAAAGGTCTACAGCACCAAATTCGGTGATCGCTTTAACTCACTAGTGTCAGGGGATATAATAACAGATATCCAGACCATTACACATTTATATACTAATAAGATTCGAGCCATTCTTGAACAACTAATGAGGATGTGGGGGCTGGGGGTCAGTTTAAAAGCATCAATAGCACTAACAATATTTTTTTTAATGAAAATGCGAGCGAGCTGTATTCGAAATACTTGCACACAGAGATCTTGGCAATTCGCCCGCATTTATCAAATTATGAGGAGGTTTTTCTAGATTAGGTTAATAGCTTTCAAAGTAAGTGGGAAAATTATTACAAGGGGGGTAGTGGGTGAGCGGTTTTACTTATTGAGAGTTTAAAAGTTAATACTTGTATATTTAAAAATCATTTTATTTTAAGAGGGGGAGCAGGGAATATTGAATTAAAATATCATTCAGATTTAGAGGGATGTAGGGGGATACAACGAATCTGTTTCGATACGAGGCTACATTGTTTCAAGTCTGTATTTTTACTTGCTGCCATACAGACCCCTTCAAAAAGATTCATCTAAGAAAAAGTTGGATGAAATAGCAGTTAATGGTAGGGAGGGTTCAAAGAACCCCATAGTAGATTTTAATTGTTTAAATGGTCAATTTCCCGTGACACTAAAAGGAATAGATATTTTCGAGTGGGCTAATGCACATTTAAAGATTGGTGTCACGGTGTTACAGTATGAAACCGAATTTGAGGAGGGCCAGCGATCTGATAAGAAGGGTGTATTATTTCCAGTGAGGGCTATTTCATTTGAATCAGTGGAACATTGGGTGTGGCTTCTGTAAACACCACCCACAGACCCTGATTCAATTAGACATTTTAATCCAATTACTGATATTAGTAGGGTTTTATGGGAGGGTAGAAAGCGGGGTGGTGTATGTTATTACTGTCCGACAAGCCTCTCAAGATTTCGCTCTAATTTAAAGTTAAAGCATCGCATGAAACACTGTAGACGTCAGGGATACCAGGCTGTGGAGACGGTAAGCAGAGATGGAGAGATCTAACGTTTTAGGAATTTTTAGAACACGCTCCTGCAGAGCAATAAGATTGCTTTAGACTGCGAAGCGAGACTCACAGACGTGTACGACTCGTCAAATCCAAATCGTGTTAAAATACATGAAGCCATAGGGGTCTCTTACGCTCACGCCCAACGAGATTCCAATAATACCATGCAAGTGCTGGATGTAGTTGAGATGTTGGGTGATGGCGGAGACTTCATAAGCTCGGCATTGGTCAGTCTAATCAAAAGAGCGAATGGTGCAATTTCGCGCCTTCGTTACACAAACTATCCTATGCTCCTATCATCAGATGACAGATTGGCTATTAAAAATCGTAAAATGTGTTGGGTTTGCCAGGGAGGATTTGATGGTGGTGTTGGGAATGGGGGGAGGAGGAAAGTGATCGACCATGATCATTTGTGGCAGGAAATTACATCTGGGGGGGAGTAACTTTAGGGGGCAGCACATCAGTCGTGCAATTTAAACGTTAGACAACAATAGTTCGTACCTGTTTTTACACACAATTTCAATTACGACTTAAAGTTTGTTCTACCGGCGTTTGCCCGCATTGCCAAGGGAGGAGTTGTAGATAACGCATGGATAGATGATTCTTTTTCATATAATAGCATACCCAAATCATCGGAGAAGCTACTGCTGGTAGAATTCATGTGGAAAACAGTTGACAAGGGTAACACGTACCTGAATAAAATCCGTTTTTTAGAATCTTTCCGCTTCTTCCTCAAATCTTTAAGTCAATTGATTCAGGTACAAAAAAGTGACAATTTTGATAGCTTCCCCCTCCTCAAACAGCGCTTCCCCGATGATGAAATGTATGATTTATTAACTTGTAAGCGTATATATCCATATGATTATTACAACTCTGCTTCAAGGCTAGATGAGATGTCTTTACTACCTATTCAGGTTTTGTTCAATTCCCTTACAGAGAGTGAGTGTGCCACTAGTGACTAAGAATTTGGTAAGAGGGTCTGGATAAAGGGCGGGTGAATAAATGGGTGGAATTATCGTAAATATTACTTAGCCGGTGACGTAATCACTCTTCTGGATATTGTTTGCTAAAATACGGGTAAAATCTATGGGGAATTTGGGTTGGATTTAGGTTATTATTTTTCCACTCCTCATCTGGTGATGGACTTGATACTTAAAACCAGCAAAGAAGAAAATAGGTCTGATCGCCTATGTGGATAAGCATCTGTTTGTAGATAGATCAATGAGGGGTGGGTATGTTTTTCACGGGGACCGTATCATGAAAACTGATCTGACTAGACAGCACACCGATGAAAAGTCAGACACAGTTTTTTTGGACATGCATTCTCTTAACCCATCGGCAATGTATCACTACTTTTTGCCGTGTGGCAATTATAAATGGCTTGAGAATCCATGTGCCTCGAATTTCCCCGACATTACCAGTGTTGAGGAGAATGGGGCACAGGGATTGTTTTTTGAAATTGACGGTGAAATACCCATGGAAATCCATGAGTCGGTAAAAGACTTTGTTTTTCCGTGCATAAATTGACCGGTGGGTAGGGACTCTCTGAGCCCCTACAATTTATCTTTAGTAGAGGATGGGAGTATGCACTGGGTTCCTTCAAAACAAAAACTAATTGCCGACCTCAACCCGAAACAGAATATAGTCGTTCATCACGCGCTATTGAAATGGATGGTGTCCATTGGTTTCAAAGTCACAAAGATTCATAGAGCCCTCCAATTCGATCAAAAGTCTGACATGAAAACGCTTATTGACACTTTTGTCAGTAAGCGTTCACAAGCGAAAATGAAAGTTGAAAAAGAAGTCTATAAGCTCATTTTGAACTAAATTTCCGGTAAAATGTTAGAAAGCATACGAAACAGAACTTGAATTAACATTGTGACAAACCTCCAAGAATGCACTTTACTAAGTTCTGATTCAAACTTCTTACGGCTTACTGTAGTAGACCCTGATATGATACTCCTACATTGCAAGGATACAAACATTGTTTTAAATAAAAATATTGCAGACGGGAGTGCAATAACTGAAATATCTAAGAAACTCATATTGTCAGCTTATTATGGTGTATCTAAGTTACAGTGGCCGATTGAGGGACAAGTTCAAGTGTATTACGGGGACACTGATTCACTCCTGTTAAAAGTCAAAACTGAAAACCTATTGAATGATTTGGAAAATGGCGAGTGCATTAGTTCACGAATGGACTACACTAATTGGGATGAATCCCTCCACCCAGAGCTAGTGAAACGCCAGGCCCCAAATCAATTGTTAATGTTAAAATCTGAAACGGGTAGCGATCTGATATCCAGTGGTGTGTTTCCTGTGCCAAATGTATACTGTGTGGATCCGAACAACAAGTATATCAAAAAAGTTTGCAAGGGGGTACCTACACACTTTGTAAAAAATAATTTCGACATGAGTGTGCATAGAAACTGTGTGGAACGTAGTTTAGTCCCTAGACCGAAAGTCATGGCGATTCGCTCTTTAAAATTTAAAAACTACACAGTTAGAGTTGAGAAAAACGCCCTGTCGGCCATATCGGAAAAAGTCTATTTAATTTTGGTTGGGTTTACGTTAATACAACACGGAAATTATTTATTTTCAACCCTTTTTTAATTTATAGAGAAAAGAAAACAACTCGGTCTAGAAAAATTAACTTAAATTCATTTAAAAAAGTACAAATTGGGTGGGAGTGTTTTTTTGGGGGTAATGGGGGTTTTTAAATTCTTTTTTTTTCTATATCACAAACAATTTTCAATGTGTGTGTGTGTGCAAGGCAGAGCAATTTCCACTATTTAATGCCCCCCCTCCACCCCGGCCCACCGCAGCGGGCCCCGCTTCCTGGCCCGCGGCACTTCCCGGCCACCGCAGCGGCCACCCCTCTTGGGGGACCCCATACCAAATGCTGTAAATAAAAGTGATATTATTTTAAGTGTTTGTGCATATTCGAATAAATTTTTTATTTTTTATAAATAAATTAAAAAAAAGTGTGTTTATTAAAGTGTTTTTTTTCTAGTGCATATGTAAATTTTGTATTTTTTATTATAAATAAATTAAAAAAAGTGTATTTTTTCATGTTTAATGTGCTTTTTTCATGTGTTCAATATAGTATTTTTAAAGTGTTGTTACTTTTACGCGTATAATAAAAAGAAAATATGATTCTTTATTCGTCTTCTTCTTATTCTTCTTGAATGGAGTAGTAATAGGGAAATTATTTAGTCATTTGACAGATATAGTCTACAGATAGTTGTCTAAGTGACCTGTTGAAGGGAACATGTATCAATTTAAAACACAATTCAGATCGTTTCTGTCTGGGCCGTCAATGTCAGGTAAAACAATACTCTTATATAAAATAATTAAAAATTGCGATAAAATGTTTGTGGAAAAGCCAAAAAAATATACTATTGTTACAGTATTTGGCAGGAGTCATAAGATATAATCAAAGCAATTGGCACGACGGGTTTGGTGCAGATACAATTCATACAGGGACTTGATGTTTTCAGCATTATTGAACCAAACTCTTGGCTGATTATTGACGATCTGGCTGAATCTATTGAACAATGGCCCCAGGAAATGCTACAACTGTTCACTGTTCGCTCTCATCATGAACAGATTTCCATTACTCTGGCTCTACACAATATCTTTCATCAGAGCAAATGTATGCAAACATTTGCAATGAACTGCACCTGCTATATCATCTACAGAGTTGTTCGTAATTCTAGCTCACTAATAACTCTCAATAAGCAAATATACCCCGGCGTCCCTAAATTTCTGCTCTCAGCATACAATCAGGCAACTAATAAACCCTACGGCTATATCCAATTTGATCTAATCAAAATAAATCCAAAGATTTAGGTGCATTCACAGATATTTTTTAGGATGAAATGGGGGTATCTATCTCAATGATTACTAAAAACGTTTATGAATCGCTATCTTGATACAGAAAAAACAGAATGAACATATACATCTGTTTCTATTTTTAAGTACTTAAAACCGTCGCTTAGGAAAGCCATACTCAAACTTGGTATTGACAATGATTTCATTAATCTAATATCTGAACTTTGTTTAAATTTCCCCGAGGGTAATGTTCAACTAACATAAGTAGTTAAGCAACAGGCAAAGCAACATCGTTCCATTGTACGTATATTGGCCTCTAAAAAGAAAGGAAAGAATTTTAAAAGGAAACGTCTTCTTCAGGCGGCCGGTAGCTTTTTCACACTTTTACTGCCAATAATTGCAGGTCATGTAAACAGTTTTCTCTAGTGAGAGAATGGCAAAACACTATAAATTGACTCCAATAGAACTCGCTCTCTCACCCGTGGAACACTTTGAGAACAATCTGAATAAATTCATTGACAACGAGAATATTGAGGATGATAAGAAACTGCTTTTACTTCAAGATG
The DNA here is from genome assembly GCF_049724085.1 of Artemia sp. Qi Xiang Cuo. Classification (NCBI taxonomy): domain Eukaryota; kingdom Metazoa; phylum Arthropoda; class Branchiopoda; order Anostraca; family Artemiidae; genus Artemia; species Artemia sp. Qi Xiang Cuo. The sequence continues at coordinate 31,535,333 of NC_142806.1, forward strand.
CACCTCGCCGAGTGGGCAAGCATAAGCCATATCATGCAAGGGCTACTAGTATTGATCACAAAAAATAATCATCTCCTCAGCATTTTTCTGCTGGAATACAATTTAAGAAGGAGGAATATTATTCATTTTTATTGAAAATTGGAGATATAATCCCCAACTCATAACTTGAACAAAGTAAACGACTCCTAACCTATCTCTTGGAAAGTGGTCAAGATAATATTCAAATTTAAAGCAATGGGAAAGAGATTATAATTCAGGGCAAGAGCTATAATCTACTTGATTTAAACAATGATATGGTTACAAATCGTAAAGGAATATTATCATTTGACGCTCATCTATACAACTTTCTAAATACATTAAACTTCCCCAAAAGCTTCATTAGCAATAGACGAATTCAAAGAAAATTGAATGAAGATGCACCCGCGTCATCAACAACAAAATCATTAAAACATGAAGAGGAAGAAGAAGAAGAAGAAGATTTTAACTAAATCTTGAAAAATACTAGCACACCTAGTGGAAACTTGACAACGGTGGCGAGTAGATGCACACCATTGATAGCTATAAATAACTAAAAACGTATCAAGTCAATTTCGTCACCACCTCCGTCACCAACCACAACTAGTATATAAATGAGTATCGGAAGCTACACTGTCCGTTTACGTTCAGAAGGGTTTAATTTCTGAAAGGTGTTTATGAGAATATAGGTGAGGCGGGGAGTTAAGTTCCCCCACCACTCTTTTGAAAGTCACTGGTGTCCAAACTAAAAATGTACAAGACTATCTACAAAATGAACCCAGTTACACTTTGCATAGGAATCATAGACATCAAACTAATCAATATCGACAAAATAAAGCCTCTTTCCCATTGCATATAATGCAAGCAGATCTCCTGACTCTAGATGAGATTCAACGACGTCACAATACACCGTACAAGTACATTCTACTTGCAGTCAGTGTTTATAGTCGTTATGCATATGCAATTCCATTGCGGTCAAAGAGAGGCATTAACGTTGCTCTGGCTATAGAAAGTATTTTCGAACAGGATTCGTATAAAAAAAATTCAAACGGATTGCGGTAGTGAATTTGTTAATCCACATGTTGCAAAAGTACTAGTGAAATATAGTACACTGCTCTACCATAGTCATAGTCCTATAAAGGCTGCATTGGCCGAACGTTTGATAAGAACTATTCGACTTTTAATTTCAAGATATTGCAAATTGAAAAATACATTTGCTTTTATTCATGATTTAGATAAAATCATGTTGATTTATAATCAACGACCTCATCGATCATAGTCCATCTCAACCCCAACGGAAGTTCATCACTCTGATCATGATACAATTGACACATTTCTTAAACAATATTCCAATGAAAAGATTATCAAGAAGAAAAAAAATTCAATGTTGGTGATGCTGTTCGAATTAATAGAACAACTAGTGTTTTTGAAAAAGTTAATAACTTGTGGTTTACCTACGTTTTTAAAGTGGCAAAGATACAAGACAATAAACCCTTAACCTTTCGTTCGCACGATACAAAAGATGAAGAAATTCTCGATGGTTTTTATGACTATGAACTAAAAAAGATTAAAAAAATAGTGAAATCTATCAAATTTAAAAGATATTAAAGACTCGTACTCGTAGGGGTAAGAAACGGTTACTTGTTCGGTGGCTAGGATAAAACTCTGATTTTGATTCTTGGATCGGTGTTGAAGATATTGACAATGCCCAATGATGTCTATGTAACTTTTATGTCCAACGTTTCCGATCCTCTCTACAACGACTTCAATAAAACAAGTGATTTTGGACGAGACTCTCCCCCGCCGTCAAATTTGACGGTGCATATGAAGTGGCTCTTGTCGACTGTATCCTCGAAAATACCTATGACATCCTGAGAAAGGATCGTGTGTATGATATAAAAGTTATACCATTCAATTGGTCACTCTTTGTCGATTGTGAATGGGTTGAAGCACTTAAATCTAGCGAATATCCACATGTCAAATTGAAATATATTGCATACGATAATATGACAGATTTGTGTCCTACAATCAATAGAAAAATCTCAAATCGTAGGAATGGTACATTCCGTTTTAATTATTCATTGGAACACGATAGGATTTACATTACCTGTTGACACTGAAATAATTATTCTCAATGATAATCTGAGAGTCGTTCTTGGCTTTAAACAGAATATGATCAAGTGGAAAAATACTGGCACCGTTTACGGGATGGATCAAGTTATTTTTGCTGATTATCCACCTGGTTTCGCCTCGGACTCTTGCATATTTCTATATGTATCTTGGTAATTCAAATGTCCCCCTCCTACGTGTTCTTGAACAAAAAACAACCCATGAACTTGTTCATCACTATAATATAAAGCATCTTCAGTATGTTCCTGTAAACACTTCGTATCTGTAACTCTGTCAGTTAACATTAAAAAGTGAATTGGGTGATCCTCTAGCAATAGCAAAAGGCTTAGCAGTGATTACATGTCATTTTCGAGCCATTGTCGACGACACTAGCACCTAAAATGAACAATAGAAGAATTCCATTTGTCTGCCCCGATATCGATTGCTATGTTGGTACCTTGAGTCCACGTCAAATTGGCAATGGATTGGACTACTACAAGAGGCTTACTACAATGTCTGGCTATGGTTTTGGTAGCGGCATTGCTAGGCTATTTTGTTCTGCATTACCCCTTGCCAGAAAATATGTTTTACCTGTTGCATCAAATTTTGTTGCCTCAACATCACAGGACTGGGGGTCGGGTAAGAATTTCAAGGAGAGTGTTAAGGAAAATATCAGATCTTCAGCAAGAGCCGTTGGTGAGGAATTAATATCTCAGCAAAATAGGAAGGGATCGAAAAGGATGTGTGCGTATTATTTACTCATCAGTCTCCACCCAGGAAGGAAGCAAAGGACATCAACAAGGACTTTGAGGAATAAAACAAGGAAGACCAATAAGCAGAAGAAGAAGAAAAAGATTGTTATAACAAAGAAGGATTTGTTCTCTTAAGATGACTTATCTCCCCCACAAGGAATCACATACATCAATTAGTTCCTCATTGAATCTGTTCAATGCTGAAAATGTTGATGTCAGTGTGAAGTATGGCTACTGTGAACAATTTCACCCCCAACAACCCCTCTCGGAAAATAAGCACTTTCAAATATTTTCCAATGAAGACTATTTCATTGATTTGTCATCAATATTTATTGATTTAAATGTTGTGGTAACGAAAAAGTCAGATAATACAACTCCAACTGCTGCCTATGGTCTCTCCTCCGAAAACTGTATTCTACGCAATCTGTTCAAATGAATGAATGTTTTTATTAATGGAACATTGGTGAGCACTATCAATAATTTATCCAACTATGCAAGCTACATACAATTTATGATGATGACACCAAAGGCATACAGGGATTTGAGAGGACAATCATTGGGCTATGAATATCGATCAAGTGTTGATACTGACGGCGAGTTGACTACTGCAGTGAGCCAGGAGTATCATCTGGTTGGAAAATTAAATCATGAGATATTCAATATATCCCAATGGCTACCCCCCAATGTCAAGATTGACATAAAGTTGCAACTGGCCCCATCAAATTTTATTTTGAGAAAAATACTTCCTGCAGCACCCGATGCAAATGTCGTTATCACATCGCCAATTCTCCACGTCCGAAAACAAAAGGTTATGAGATCTGTTGCATTGGCAGTGGAAAAGCTAGGAGCCAATGGCAACAACATTAAACTTCTTGTCCCCCATACGATCACCAATCAACGTCACATTGCCACCGGCTCTCGTAACTATAACGATTCATCATTTATCAATGGAGAAGTCCCATTAAAATTGGCTTTGGTCTTTGTGAAGAGTGGTAGTGCCGTTGGATTCTGGAATGAATCCGCCCATGACTTTAATTTTTCGTTCTATTTAGCCTTGTGTGCAAAGTGAATGGTATTCCACTGTACACTCTATCATTTGACAAAAAATCCTATAGATCTTTGTACGAGTTGACCATGCAATCCCTAGATCATGACTCTCAACTATTTGAAAATGGAATAACTGATTCAATATTTTCAGAAAATCATGGCGTAATTGTTTTGGACTTGGCGGGGACCCAGGATATGAGCATAGTACGAACAGGGAATGTACGTTTAGAGTAGACATTTGCCGATGCTTTGACTGAGAGCATCCCGCTAATATCTTTGAGTCAATCTGAAGTTTTTTGGGAAATAATACCCGACGGCAATGTTTCGCTAGACCGTGCACAATGAACACGAACTAAACAGTCAACATATTTAATATGGACCCATACATGTCCTAGTAAAAGTCCAATTGCACACCATCGGACTTTCTTGAAACAATTCCAAGTGTTAAAAATACCCTAATCATTCTTAATATCAGTCCATCGACTTTGAAGACCGGTCATTGGCTAAGCATCTTTCAAACAGCAAAGAATATTGAATTTTTTGATCCGCTTGGCCTATCGTATAAATTGTACACTTCATACATCAGAAACTTTATTGAAAGCAGTGGGAAAACTATTATTCAAAATCAACGAAGAGTACAGGATTTAACGACTAAGACATCTGGCTTTCATGCACAACTCTTTTTCATGTTTAGATGTCTTGGTTAAATCTTTAATCAATTTCTCCACATCTACGTTGACTTACCTAAATTGAACGACTTTCTAGTGGAAAATATACTTACAAGCGTGTTTAATATTGATTTTAGTGCCCTACGAATAACATGTTCTAAAAATGTATGTGAAATTGTTTATTAATAAATGAAAAATGTATATACATGATAAAAACGACTTTTCTACTCTTTAGATTTCATCTTCTACTAGGTATTTGTCGACAACAGCTAATGCAGGTAGATTATCCGAATTCACAGTATACTGATCCTGATGTACTGCAATGTCAGGGTCACATTTTCTACAGTACAGTGTAACTTCATTCTTGTGATATCTCTTTGAATAGTCAATGTTACTATTCATATTCATTTTATAGAATTCACTTGTTTCAATTTGCTTATTTGAAGTAATTTCACAAACTGTGTCCACAAGTGGCAAATTATATTCCGTCACAGCCAAATAAAAATCAGTGGGCTTATAATCATAACATCCATTGTCTTCACAACAATGACGTAGAAACCATATTCTTTTGTTGTTCCAACAGTTGAATCGCTGACCCGGTTCCTCCTCCCAGAACAATCTAAAACCATAATGATACCAATCTCGTAGCAATAAACTAAAGTAATGGTTATGATTATATATGGTGAGACTAGGATATTTAGTTTCAACTTGATTGTATTTATAATTATTACCATCGGACCATGGGTATCCTCTAGTATTATATTCACAGATCTCTTCATGACACGAACCACGATCTTTAATTTTTACAGCAAATCTGTTATGAAATTTACACGGGTTGCATAATCTACACTTTTCATCATACTCATCAATCATTGTGCAATTCTCACATGATGACCAGCTGCCCAGTGTGTACATACATAGTGGACATGTATGGAACATTTTCTTATGTGTTGACACTCTCACTGATACAATGAAACTGAGCTACCAAAAAGAACAAATTGACTGGGATAGAGAGAGAGAGAGAGAGAGAGAGAGAGAGAGAGAGAGAGAGAGAGAGAGGAGTAAATAATCCTTGAACACCATCTTTCTCATGAAAAAAGTCCTAAATTTCTTAGCTAATGTTTAAAAGCATATCTACAATATCATTTTGTCGTGTCGTGATTAATATATCAATAAATTGTATAAATACATTTGGACCACGACGTAAAAGCTTCAAACAGTAGTCTAATGATGGAGAATCAGTTTTCATTATATCGATAAGCATTCCCTGATAAAAAATCTTCCTTTGAATACACAACTCTAGAAAATGATCATCTAGAATCAAATGTTTTTCCAGAAACACAAGAATCCCCATGGTTTGCTCTTTCTCAACTCTATTCCTCTTTTGAGTCCTAACGCTCTCATCTCAAGCTACAGACGAACTAAATATTTTTATACTCTAAAAATATGCCCTAGTCTACTATAGAAAGAAAAATACCTTTGATTTAGAAACAATTTAAGTAAGCATAATTACAACAATAATATTCACTGATGCATTTTTTCTAATCAATATTTTTGCCTAGCGCATCTATAATGCTGCCTGAAGTCAATTTATATGCACAATATTCAGTTTCGCAGCAAAACATAGTTGCTCCTCCATTTTAAATTTGCTTAATGATATCACATATCTAACATACATATCGTCCCATTCAAGACATAGTCAACAGCCTCCGGTTATTTCCACAGCCACATTTGGTACTCGTATATCTTTGCTACTGCTGCCCGCGCCGCCATCAATCTCCAATAGTGTAAATGCTCCACTCATTTTCTCTACTAATATCCTCTCAAATAAACTATTCTCTCTGAATTCAATTCTCTTACTAATATGAATTGCAATGAAAATCACTCCTTTTATTTGAATCCAATCACCAATCGAGTTATCGTATATAGAATCACCTCCGCAAATTTGGAACAGAACTTTAAACTTTTTCATCTCTTTGAGAAAAGTCGGAACTGAATTTAAGAAAATTTAGAATTAAAGTGAAACTTTTTATCTTCAAGGAAAATAATCACAATCATAGTATAACTTTTCCTATCGTCTACAAAAAAATTTAGAAGTGAACTTTAAATTTTTTATGTCTTGGGACTTTTCTTCTTCCGGGAAAATATTTGGAACAGAACTTAAAATTTTTTCATCTCATTGAGAAAAGTCGGAACTGAATTTAAGAAAATTTAGAATTAAAGTGAAACTTTTTATCTTCATCGAAAATAATCACAATCGTAGTATACCTTTTCCTATCTTCTATGGAAAAATTTAGAACTGAACTTTAAATTTTTTATGTCTTGGTGAACTTAAAACTGAAGTGGAAGCTTTTTATTTTCTCTGGAGAAATTAGAATTGAATTATGTTCTTTGGTAAAATTCAGAAGAGAACTTGAACTTTTCTATCTTCTAAGAAAAATTTGGAACAGTATTTAAAATTTTTTCGTCTCTTTGAGAAACATTTGAACTGAAGTGAAAACTTTTTATATTATTTTGGGGAAATAGAATTTATCAATAACTTATTTCATTTTCATTGAGAAAATTCAGAATCGAAGTTGAACTTTTCTTCTTCAGGGAAAATATTTGGAGCAGAACTTTAAATTTTTCATCTCTTTGAGAAAAGTCGGAACTGAATTTAAGAAAATTTAGAATTAAAGTGAAACTTTTTATCTTCCGGGAAAATAATCTGTGGAAGCTTTTTATTTTCTCTGGAGAAATTAGAATTGAATTGTGTTCTTTGGTAAAATTCAGAAGAGAATTTGAACTTTTTTATCTTCCATGAAAAGTTTGGAAGTGAACGTTAAATTTCTTTGTCTTGGTGAACTTAAAACTGAAGTGGAAGCTTTTTATTTTCTCTGGAGAAATTAGAATTGAATTATGTTCTTTGCTAAAATTCAGAAGAGAACATGAACTTTTCTATCTTCTAAGAAAAATTTGGAACAGTATTTTAAATTTTTTCGTCTCTTTGAGAAAAATCTGAACTGAAGTGGAAACTTTTTATATTATTTTGGGGAAATAGAATTGATCAATAACTTATTTAATTTTCATTGAGAAAATTCATAATCGAAGTTGAACTTTTCTTCTTCCGGGAAAATATTTGGAGCAGAACTTTAAATTTTTCATCTCTTTGAGAAAAGTCGGCACTGAATTTAAGAAAATTTAGAATTAAAGTGAAACTTTTTATCTTCATGGAAAATAATCTGTGGAAGCTTTTTATTTTCTCTGGAGAAATTAGAATTGAATTGTGTTCTTTGGTAAAATTCAGAAGAGAACTTGAACTTTTCTATCTTCTATGAAAAATTTGGAAGTGAACTTTAAATTTTTATGTCTTGGTGAACTTAAAACTGAAGTGGAAGCTTTTTATTTTCTCTGGAGAAATTAGAATTGAATTATGTTCTTTGCTAAAATTCAGAAGAAAACTTGAACTTTTCTATCTTCTATGAAATATTTGGAACAGTATTTTAAATTTTTTTATCTCTTTGAGAAAAATTTGAACTGAAGTGGAAAATTTTTATATTATTTTGGGGAAATAGAATTGATCAATGACTTATTTAATTTTCATTCAGAAAATTCAGAATCTAAGTTGGACTTTTCTTCTTCTGGGAAAATATTTGGAACAGAACTTTAAATTTTTTCATCTCTTTGAGAAAAGTCGGAACTGAATTTAAGAAAATTTAGAATTAAAGTGAAACTTTTTATCTTCAGGGAAAATAATCTGTGGAAGCTTTTTATTTTCTCTGGAGAAATTAGAATTGAATTGTTTTCTTTGGTAAAATTCAGAAGAGAACTTGAACTTTTCTATCTTCTATGAAAAATTTGGAAGTGAACTTTAAATTTTTATGTCTTGGTGAACTTAAAACTGGAGTGGAAGCTTTTTATTTTCTCTGGAGAAATTAGAATTGAATTATGTTCTTTGCTAAAATTCAGAAGAGAACTTGAACTTTTCTATCTTCTAAGAAAAATTTGGAACAGTATTTAAAATTTTTTCATCTCTTTGAGAAAAATCTGAACTGAAGTGGAAACTTTTTATATTATTTTGGGGAAATAGAATTGATCAATGACTTATTTCATTTTCATTGAGAAAATTCAGAATCGAAGTTGAACTTTTCTTCTTTCGGGAAAATATTTGGAACAGAACTTTAAATTTTGTCATCTCTTTGAGAAAGTTCGGACCTGAATTTAAGAAAATTTAAAATTAAAGTGAAACGTTTTATCTTCCTGGAAAATAATCTATGGAAGCTTTTTATGTTCTCTGGTTAAATTTGAATTGAATTGTGTTCTTTAGTAAAATTCAGGAGAGAAATTGAACTTTTCTATCTTTTATGAAAAATTTGGAACAATATTTTAAGTTTTTTCATCTCTTTGAGAAAAATCTGAACTGAATTTAAGAAAATTTAGAATTAAAGTGAAACTTTTTATCTTCATGGAAAATAATCACAATCATAGTATAACTTTTCCTATCTTCTACAAAAAAATTTAGAAGTGAACTTTAAATTTTTCATGTCTTGGTGAACTTAAAACTGAAGTGGGAGCTTTTTATTTTCTCTTGAGAAATTAGAATTGAATTATGTTCGCTGGTAAAATTCAGAAGAGAACTTGAACTTTTCTATCTTCTATGAAAAATTTGGAACAGTATTTTAAATTTTTCATCTCTTTGAGAAAAATCTGAATTGAAGTGGAAAATTATATATTTTTTTGGGAAAATAGAATTGATTAATAACTTATTTCATTTTCATTGAGAAAATTCAGAATCGAAGTTGGACTTTTCTTCTTCCGGGAAAATATTTGGAACAGAACTTTAAATTTTTTCATCTCTGTGGGACAGGTCGGAATTGAATTAAAGAAAATTTAGAATTAAAGTGTAACTTTTTATCTTCATAGAAAATAGTCACAATCATAGTATAACTTTTCTTATCTTCTATGGAAAAATTTAGAACTGAACTTTAAATTTTTTATGTCTTGGTGAACTTAAAACTGAAGTGGAAGCTTTTCATTTTCTCTGGAGAAATTAGAATTGAATTGTGTTCTTTGGTAAAATTCAGAAGAGAACTTGAACTTTTCTATCTTCTATGAAAAATTTGGAACAGTATTTTACATTTTTTCATCTCTTTGAGAAAAGTCGGAAGTGAATTTAAGAAAATTTAGAATTAAAGTGAAACTTTTTATCTTCATAGAAAATAATCACAATAATATTATAACTTTTCCTATCTTCTATGGAAAAATTTAGAAGTGAACTTTAAATTTTTTATGTCTTGGTGAACTTAAAACTGAAGATGAAGCTTTTTATTTTCTCTGGAGAAATTAGAATTGAATTATGTTCTTTGCTAAAATTTAGAAGAGAACTTGAACTTTTCTATCTTCTAAGAAAAATTTGGAACAGTATTTTAAATTTTTTTATCTCTTTGAGAAACATCTGAACTGAAGTGGAAACTTTTTATATGTTTCTTATTAAATAGAATTGATCAATAAATTATTTCATTTTCATTGAGAAAATTCAGAGTCGAAGTTGAACTTTTCTTCTTCCGGGAAAATATTTGGAACAGAACTTTAAATTTTTTTATCTCTTTGAGAAAAGTCGGAACTGAATTTAAGAAAATTTAGAATTAAAGCGAAACTTTTTATCTTCATGGAAAATAATCACAATCATAGTATAACTTTTCCTATCTTCTATGGAAAAATTTAGAAGTGAACTTAAAATTTTTATGTCTTGGTGAACTTAAAAGTGAAGTGGAAGCTTTTTATTTTCTCTGGAGAAATTAGAATTGAATTATGTTCGTTGGTAAAATTCAGAAGAGAACTTGAACTTTTCTATCTTCTATGAAAAATTTGGAACAGTATTTTAATTTTTTCATCTATTTTAGAAAAATCTGAATTGAAGTTGAAAATTTAATATTATTTTGGTAAAATATAATTGATCAATAACTTATGTCATTTTCATTGAGAAAATTCAGAATCGAAGTTGAACTTTTCTTCTCCCGGGGAAATATTTGGAACAGAACTTTAAATTTGACTCTTTGAGAAAGGTTGGAACTGAATTTAAGAAAATTTAGAATTAAAGTGAAACTTTTTATCTTCATGGAAAATAATCACAATCATAGGATAACTCTTCCTATCGTCTACGGAAAAATTTTGAAGTGAACTTCAAATTTTTTATGGCTTTGGACTTTTCTTCTTCTGGGAAAATATTTGGACCATAATTTTAAATTTTGTCATCTCTTTGAGAAAAATCTGAACTGAAGTGGAAAATTGTTATATTATTTTGGGAAAATGGAAATGATCAATAACTTATTTCATTTTCATTGAGGAAATTCAGAATTGAAGTTGAACTTTTCTTCTTTCGGGAAAATATTTGGAATAGAATATTTGACTCTTAGAGAAAGGTCGGAATTGAATTTAAGAAAATTTAGAATTAAAATGAAACTTTTTATCTTCATGGAAAATAATCACAATCATAGTATAACTTTTCCTATCTTCTATGGAAAAATTTAGAAGTGAACTTTTTAAATTTTTTATGTCTTGGTGAACTTAAAACTGAACTGGAAGCTTTTTATTTTCTCTGGTGAAATTAGAATTGAATTTTGTTCTTTGGTAAAATTCAGAAGAGAACTTGAACTTTTCTATCTTCTATGAAAAATTGAGCCTGCTAGTAGTATCTTTATCTCAAAATTTTTTTTTTTTACTTCTCTGACTCTTTTAATAGATATTCTGAACGTTTGACGTTCTAGCATATCCCTAAAAATAATGAACACTTAACAAAATAATGCATAAAATAATTTTAATGAAATAACAAAATGTAGAATATAAATATAAAAAAACGTTAAATACATTATTATACATTATTAGTACACTTGCACTTCACTTTCCGTCAGTTCATCTTTATATTCATTGATGATATTGTCTGCTAATGTCCTTTTTATTCTGCCTCCGATTTCACTGTCTATTGTCACAATATTTTTACAAAGATAGCAGTTTCGACATATTGACAAGATATGATTAATGAAACTATTACAGGAGTATGCTTGTCTTCTTCTTGTTCTCTTTAAAATGCTAATACCGGAAAGATGATGATAGGATGTATCAACAGGTAATGTGTTACCAGCAACAGTAGCAAGGAGTTGTCCCCGATCATCGACAATTATTTTTAAGTTTGTAATCTCTTTGATCACTAATTTCTCTGGTAATGTTACTCTCGCATATCCACCGTTTACACGATTGAAATTCTTGGGTACTCCAAAGAAATGTAACTTCTCGCTGTCATGACAACGCATGCATACATTTCCAATAGTGTTACCACACGCACTTGCTTCATTGTTCAGGTAATTATCCTTGTCAGCATTCAACACGAGGATGATTTTTTCATGTGCAAATACTTTCTTCGAATAATTCATCTTCACTTTTTTACAGATATGAATTGTGTGTTTAGCCTTCCACTGCGTAAAAAATAATGATTTAATGCACACAAAAAACTAGGTGGTGTCGATAACCTGCCATAGAATATCAGTGGGAAAGCCGCGTCGTGTCTTTGGACAAGTACAGTGTACGATTGGTAGAGCCGTAAGCATATTTCATGTCATTTTAAGATACGTAAAAAAGTTAAAAAAATACCATGTTAAAAAAATTCAAAAATTATTTTTTAAAAATGGGGGGATGGGGTTCCGGTGGTCTTTGGGGGCTCGATGGGCATTAGGGGGACCGGGGGCCGTTGGTTGGGGGGTCGGGGACCACACGACATTGTTCAAATTGAACTTGTTTATTATAACGACCACAGAGTTTCACCGTCAGATCCTCTTCTAAAACATCTTTTAACATCCTCTTTTAAAATGTTTAACTATTTCACCGAAATAATTCTCTAAAATGTCTAAAACGGTTTTGCCCATTTCAACTTGTAAAATGGGTTTAGGAGGGACATTAAGAAAGTAACTTGCTCTGAAAAGATATAATAAAGCCTTAAAAAAGTATTAAAAAATATGGAGGCGACTCTTTGGGGGCCCGGGGAGGGCCTTTTGGGGTCTGGGGGGGGCGGGTGGGAGCCCGGGGAACCTTTGGGGACCGGGGGTTCCTTGGGGGTGGGGGAAGGGGTTGCGGAGCCATTTGGGTGAGGTTAGGGTGATTATGGTCCTTTTGGATTGGGGTAGAGGACCTCACGACACTGTTTAAATGGAAATTGTGTATTATGACGACCACACTCAAAACCTCTTCTAAAACCTTTTCTAAGATCATCTTTTAAAATGTCTCTAACTGTTTCGCCGAAATAATTCTCTAAAATGTCTAAAACCGTTTCACCCAAATAATCACTAAACGTAATCTCAGCGTGTTCCTTTTGTTTTTGGCATCCCTGCGCTGTCACATTTGAAATTTCTAGGAAACCCTTTCCTACGTTAATCTCTTCATCTCTTAAATGCTCCTAGCTACACTATTAAGGTTTCGTTAGAATATCAATTTATCTCTCCGACTTAAAGCTCAGTGAAGCCGTATTTAAAAATAGAATTTCTATCTCTTTAGACTCCCGCATAATTCCAAGGCCTTTCTACTGAAAGTCAATAAGGCCTTTCTACTGATGCAACTATATTTAAAAACGTCTCATCTCTGGATGTTCACTTTCAGCCGCCATTAGTGTTGTAATACTACCGCTTTACGACTTATCATTTTCTTGAAAAATGGGACGGAAAACTGGAACTCGTAAAAGCACTAGCTTCTATCTTTCCCCCCCCCCCCCCAATATTCAGGTATATAGCCCAAATTACATATTTCCCAAGTATTTTTTCCATTTACTGATTTTGTCAGCGTTGATTCAATTTGCAGCTATCCAGGTTAAAAAATAAGAGAATTCATGGAAAATATTTAATTAAACCACGAACTGTTTGACACACTCACTTGAGTAAAAATTTCTTTCTTTTATAATTCTAGATAGCGTGTTTTAATCCAGTGAAAAACATTAAATTTTTACTCATCACTGCCTTTCCAAGTGAAAAGGTGTATACCCTGTTTTAAAAATATTACAATAATATTAACTAAAGGGTTATTAACAATATTGATGATTGGGTAAACTTTAATCCTTAATACGAAGCTACATCTCTATAAGAAATTACACGAAAATATAAACTACTTGTGAAATCCTCAGCGTACTTCCCTCCTTGTAACTAAGCACTACCACTACTTCTATTTTACATGCGGGATTTTTGTTTGACTAGCCCTGCTTCAGTCTTTCATGGCTGCAGCGGCAGCTGCAACCTAGTAAAGAGCGAACAACAGCCCATAGTAACCAAAAGTCAAAAAACACGTTTTGAAAAAAAAAAAATAGTGAAAAAAGATTCCCATCTGACACTGACTCAGGAGCGTTAACTATTATTTCGGTTTGTCTTAAAAATAAAAGTTTATTGCGAAAAGAAATTTATGGTGAATTTCGAAAAAAAACCTCAAACCCCTCGAAAATGACGTCAGATTAAAATGAAAATTGTACCATTGGAATCAACATGGTCAAAACCTTGTATAGGGAATTTACAGTCCCCCTCCCTGAACAACAAGGAAAATCACTTTTTTGCATCGGTTTTTGTTGTTTTTTTTTCAGTTTCTTTTCAACAGGTGTAGCAGGCTACCAGAGCATCATAGAGATATTCTTAATGGCTCATTAAAAACCTATTTCTCATATCTACGTGCTTTTTATAAATTCTGCCATTTGCAAGTGCCATATGGCACTAAAATGGCACTTTACGTGCTATTTCTCAAGGGGTGGCACTAGCAGGCTACCAGAACATCGTTGACAGATCTTTTATAGCTCATATAAAAGATATTGCACGTATCTACGTCTTTCATATAAATTCCACCATCATCAAGTTCAAATGGCACTAAAAACGGCACTTTTGGTGTCATGTCTCAACTGAAAAAGCTGCACTGTAACAAAAAATTTGATTTCCAACACAATGTTTTGCTCGAAATCAAACAAGTAAAAAAAAAATGCAATTTTTCTGTTTGAATTGTGACTTGCTTATTGAATTCAAACAAGTCACACAAAGAAGCGAATTTTTCTGTTGGAATTGTGACTTACTTATTGAATTCTAACAAATTATTGAAATTATTAAGATTTATGTACTTTTTAGTAGAAAAAAATTAATTTTCGCCGTAAATAGGTTATATCTATCAACACGGTTTGAACTTAAACAGTAGTTTGAAGTTTCTTGAATATCATTTTAAGTTTGACTATAGGGTCATTAAAAGTAATATGTTAAGTATAAATTCAATTCAAATATTTGAATAGCAGAAAAAAGGGAATGCTAATTGAATTTTGAGCATAAAAAGATAATTATAAAAATAAGAAAAATATACTTTTACTTTGAAATAAGTTGAGCTTTCTTGTCTGCAAAATGAACACGCAGAAATTTATGTACAAAAATTATCTTTTAACTTTTACAATCGATTTTTTTAAATACATTTTTTGTGAGTTTCTGTAGGTAGAAAATTTCTTAAGATACTACCCTAATCTTAACAGTACTAACGGCGAAAATATATTGCTTTCTGAATTCAATTTTTTCTAATTAAGAACGAAAATCCTTCTGTGGGAACAACTTATTTTTTTGCGATGAACGTCATTTTTGTAATGAGACCCAAAAAGCGTTTCAAACAAAAATTCTTCCCTGGATTTGCCATAAATTTACTGCTTACGCTGAATAACCAAGTAAGCAAATATATTAAAGAATAGAAGACGCCTGTAAGGGTATTTCAGTCCTTTATGTACACATAAAGGAACCAAAAGCTTTCCCAAAAATGGGAATTTTCTAAAATGGTGCACATTTCAACTGGACTCAGAAATATTACACTTTAACAGCATGAATCGTGCTTCAAAACTCCGGTTCGCTACAGGATCAATTCAAAAATAGGACGTTAGCCCAATAAGTTTTATCAAGCAGTTCATAGTGCTAAACTGTAATTAAGGAGCGACTCAGCTCAATTGTAACCGAAACTCAAAAATGGAATTTTGATAATAATTGATAAGAATTTGGCTTTTATGCAGATTCCAAATACATCAAGTTCATTCCGTTTATTATCTACCCACCAAAGGCTCCAAGCCTCAAAAGAAAAAGGAATTTTGATGGATTAAGAGATTTTGAAAATAGGGAGCTTGATTTTCGAAAAAGGGAGAAACACGCCCACAAAAAGTAAGTGAATCTTAATGTTAATTAGACCTTTAGATTCAGCGTATCAGAAAATGTTATTGTGGGGGTTATGATCTCCTATCTGCACAAATGTGGAACTTGAGTTTTTGCCAGAAGACTGATCACGGATGCGTTTTATTTGTTGTTTTGTTGTTCTAGTGTCCTTTTTAAGAGACCGTAAAGATTGGAGGGCAACTGAAGCTCCTCGCAAAACCTAATTTGTCTCTTATTTTGTTTTTGGATGTTATGATTTGAGATCAATTTGACAAAAAAAAAAAAAAAATATAATAAAATCATCGCCTTCAACTACCTACAAACGTATAATATTGGAATATAATATTGCCTTTTCATTGGAAAAGACACTTGTTTCATTTTAAAAAGTTGGGGAAACAACCGAAAGTGCACTTTGTGGGAATGTGCTAACAAGTCAAATTTATAAAAATTGATTAAGTATAAATACAAGCTTTTAAATGAGCCCTTAAACAGCTTTCTTTGGTTAGAGTAGCCTTCTAGTCTCTGCTAGTCAGTAGGTGGTTTATAAAGCCCTGTCTTGATTATGGCTTTTTCAGGCGAAGTCGGCCGAGTAAAAATAGCTTTTTGCTCATTGAAAAACAAAACGTTCCGGAAAAAAAATTTATTGTTTTGAGAAGTATGGATAATGAACTTTATGTTATAGACTAAAATTTTTTCTTAGCTGTCAAGGTTGTTTGCAGTATTTTTTAGAGCTGTCTTATCTCCCCTAGATCGGTGATAATTAGAAATTATATTAAAAATAAGTTTTCAACTGAAACTAAGAAGTGACACTAAAACTTAAAACGGTCATACATTATTCCGTATAAATAAAAAAGATCATGGCAGCCTTGTTTCTGCATCAAATTTTAATCAAAAACGTACAAAGATCAATTTAAAAAAACAAAGTTTTTCCGAGGGAAGTAAAGAGCGAAGTTGAAACTTAAAACGGACAAAATTATTACTTCACAGCATATTTAATGTATATTAATATAACTAGTACAAATAAACCAACTAATTATGCTTCCCTATGCTTTTATGTTTATGCAAAACTAGCGCTTTACTGAAAACACAAAATAATATAGGATTTTTGGTACAGTAAAACCAAACCAATTAAGGAAAGCATAGGGAAACATAATTAGTTGGTTTATTTGTACTAGTTATATTAATATATATTAAATATGCTGTGAAGTAATAATTTTTGTCCGTTTTAAGTTTCAACTTCACTCTTTACTTCCCTCGGAAAAATTTAGTTTTTATTAAATTAATCAGTATCTGCACACTACCGTTGACTTGAAAAAATGCCAAAGGCTTCCCATTAATTTTTTCCCAACCTCTTCTAGAAATTTAGGAGGGGGTCCAATCAGTTGGAAATTGGAAATTCTGGTAACTTTCTTTGGTGGGGAAGGTGTCAAAAGGGATTTCAGGGAACTAGACCCACTCCCGTGCCCTTTTGTCTCAAACACGCTGCAATCCTCCTTGGCATCAGATGAAAATTCCGCGGCATGCGTTTTTTTTTCGAAAATAGCCAAAAAGTTTAATGAATAGGGCAATGGCAGCAACACCTCAGGAATGGCATAGGGCATTAAGTTAAAGCTTTCAGAACATTTTGAACAGCTTTTGGAAGGCAAAGGACCCACCCCCCCCCTTTCCTAATCGGACCCTCTTAACACTGGTCAAAATTATGAAATAGCCACTTTGTTCAAATTAGTCAATACGTCTGATAACTATACCTCGGGAATTTCATGCCCTCTATAGCCCCTGAAAAACGAATTATGGTACTCTTGCATTATGCGGGCCTTTCTTAAATGTCAAGTTTGGTTAATGCTAACAAAATAAAATAAAATAGGATGAATATATAATACTTTAGAAACAAATTTAGGCTCTACATTTGCACATTAGGGGGGGGGGCGTGTAAAGCATAGCATATATTAGATATGTAACCTAAGCTAACCTAGGTACCCCCACCCTAAACTCCAAAGAAACACAGTTTAATATCGTATGCGCAATGAAAACAACGATATCATTGCCTAGTCTATAGCGGTAAACATGTCAAAAACGGGTTTTATCATTGACTACTCTATAATAGTTAACCCGAGAGACCCACATGATGCAAGAGTACCCTAATTACATTATAAGTATTTTATTTTATATTTAAAACATTGAAAAATAAAAACAAAATTACACTGAAATAAAATCAGGATTTGATATCATTATAAATATCAAATACTCAATTTATTTTCATTCGTTCTTTCCAATCAGCTTGATTATTATAGGGATTTATATTTTACTTGTCGGCTACGTTTGGAAAAACAAAAGCATATCAAACAGTTCGTGGTAACGAACTGTAAGTAAGGAGCGATCCGGCTCAATGGTAACCGAAACTCTAGAAAACGGTATTTTGATACAAATAGATACATCAAAAGAATCAAATTTTAATGCTGATTCCAAATATAAAGTTTCATCAAGTTTAATCCTACCCATCAAAAGTAACGCGCATGAGAAAATTTGGCTGATTTTCAAAAAAAGGGAGAAAGACCCCCTAAAAGTTATAGAACCTTAATAAAAATCACACCATCATATTTCGCGTATCAGAGAACCCTATTGTAGAGGTTTCAAGCTCCTATCTACAAAAATGTGGAATTTTGCATTTTTTTTTTTTTTTTTACTAGAAGAAAGATCATGGGTGCGTGTTTATTTTTTTTATTTTTTTTTCCCCAGGGGTGATCGTATCGACCCAGTGGTCCTAGAATATCGTGGGAGGGCTCATTAGAATGACTCTGTCTCACAACTTTATTTTTTAAAACAATAAAAAACTTTAGCGTAAAGAGCGAAGCGTAAAGAGCGAGGCCCCTTTCATATACGGAATAATTTCTGTTCGTTTTAAGTTTTAATGTAGCTCCTTACTTTCAGTTTAAAAAACTTGTTTTTTTTATTTAATTTCTGATCGTTTTTTAGTTAATGCAGCTTTTATTTTGGCTCACCGTCATTGAATAAGTAAACAAAACTTGCATAAAAATTTAACTTTTCTTTTGCTAAATGGATGCTTCTAAATTTGGTTATGACGTAATTTACAAATTAACTTACGTAACTAACTTCTATATTCGTATATTTTTCTTCTGGCAAAAAATACAAAGTTGCAGATTTTTGCAGATATGAGCTTGAAACCTATTTAATGGGGTTTTCTGATACGCTTAATCTGACGGTGTGATTTTCATTAAAATTCTTTCACTTGTAGGGGATGTTTCCCCCCTCTTTGAAAGATCGAGTAAATTTTCTCAGGCTCGTAGCCTTTGATGAGTAATACTAAACTTAAAAAAATTTATATATTTAGAATCAGAATTATAAACACATTCTTTTGATACATTTATTGAAATCAAAATTCCGTTTTTAAAAGTTTCGATTACTATTGAGCCGTATCGCTTGTTTTTTTTTTTTGTTTTTTCTATTACGTATATGTTATTACGTATATGAGAGGGTTCTCCCCTTAGTCAATACCACGCTCTTTATGTTAAAAGTAAAAAAAAAATTTAATTCACAAACCCCTGAATCACAAAGGCAGTTTAATTAGAATAGATAGCTCTTTTGAAAGCACTAAAAAAACCCTGTAGCGTAAAGAGTGGGGTATTGACTTGGGGAAAAACCCCCTCATATAAGTAATAATTTCTATTCATTTTAAGTTCTAATGTTGCTTCTTACTTTCAGTTGAAAAAACTTTTTTTTTTTTTTATTTAGTTTCTGATCGTTTTTTAAATAATGCTTGGAAATCCGGCGCCCCCTTCATAGAAATGTCCCTTACCCCAAAGAAACATCCTCCACGAAAGATTCTTCAGAGTAACCCCCTCCTCTAGCCCCCCCCCCCCCTCCAGAAAAAAATCCTTCCTGAAAATGTCTGTATACTTCCCAATAACCAATAAATAATGCTGGCAAGTCCGGCGCCCCCTTCATGGCAATTTCCCTTCCCCCATGAAAACTTCCTTCATGGACAGATCCTCTAGAGTTTCGGTTACCATTGAGCCGGGTCGCTCCTTACTTACAGTTCGTTACCACGAACTGTTTGAAACAGATGGAAACTTACACGCCAAAGAGGACTAAAATGTACAGAAAAAATTTAAAATTGGTACCTCACAAATGTGGGCTGAATAAGGACTAATAAACTTTCCTTTTTCCTGAACGGTTTGAAACTTGTATCTATTAACTCCTGGGCAAATGTAGAAAATATTTAGGAAGGGAGCATGCCTCCCAAAATCCTGTAACCTACATAGTGTCTATTGTTACCTTATCTGCTTGAAACGGTGTGCGTGTAACTGAACCTTCGTGTAACTGAGCCCCTATAACTGAATCCCTGTGTAGTTGAATCCCCGTCCAACTGAACCCTTGTGCAACTGAACCCCCGTGCAACTAAACCCTTGCGCAACTAAATCCCCGTACAACTGATTTTTCGTGTAATTGAACCCTCGTGCAACGAAACCCAATTTAACCAAACCCCTTGCAACTGAAACCCCATGCAACTCAAAACCATTTAACTGAACCCCCGTGCAACTGAACGGAATCTATACGTCCCCCCGGAAAATACCCCCACCCTGCGGAAAATACCCCTCCTCACGGTAAATATTCTCCCCACGGAAAATGCCCACCCCCACCCCAAAAAAATGTTCCACTGAAAATCCCCCTACGAAAATACTCCCCAAGGAAAATACCCCTCCCCCACCCCTGGTTGGTCTCCAATCACTCTCGACTAATAAAAAAAGGACTAGAACTTTCAATTTCCGATATAGTGAGCACCATCCAAAGTATTTGCGACCATGAGGAGGAGGTGGGGATGAGGAAGGGATAATCCTCCCTATAAGGAATAAATTCTGCTCATTTTAAGGTTTAATGTTACCCTTTACTTTCATAATAACAGCATAGACCAGAAACATTCCCAGAAATCAAGAGGTATTAATATAATAATTTCACATTTTTGACGCGTTTTGAAGTTTTTCTGCACCCTCCCCCGAGCAAATACCCCCCCCCCACCCCCGAAAAAAAAGTCCTGGATACGGCCCTGGGGACTACACAACAATTTCTACCTCCACCCTCCTCTCTTTTCTCCCTTAGTGCTAAATCTGTATCTACATGAAGGCCTAGTAAGGGTTAGGATGTTTTGGCATTAAAATGTACCCTTGGAGATATCTCTTTCTCTCCCTAACTACAAAACAATCAGGGAATCCCATGGTAGAAGTTCAAAGCCCTTATAAAAAATTTTTGAGCCATTTTAATCAACATAGTTGAAAGATCTGGATTATATGTCCTTGAGGAGGACACCCCCCCCCTCCCCAGCCTTCAGGGCAAGGGTTGTAAGTTATGCCCTGGGGGCATATAAGGTTTTTATAGAAAGCATGGTCATATAAACTTCGGAGGGGGCTCATTGGATTGGTAATCAGACGCTCAAGTGCTCTATTTCAGAGTCAAAGTGATCAGAGGGCAGCTATCCCCCCCTCCACACACACACGTCGTATTGTAACGAATTGCATCTAATAGAAATTTTGAGATAACCATTCTATTCAAAATAGTCTAAATATCATATAACAAGGCTTTTGGGGGTGAAACAAACCCCAGAGATTAGGGGCAAGGGTTGTATGTTATGCCCAGGGGGTATTTAAGGTTTTTATGGAAGGCTTCTAAAGTTGTTTAACTTTAGAAGAGGCTCAGCCTTTTTTCCTGAAAAAGAGTATGTCAATATAAAAAGAGCAGAAATGAATTAAAAAACTTTTTAAATAAAATAAGATTTTCAAAAAACAAATTAAGAGCTCCATTAAACCAAAAATGAACAAAAATAGAATCAAATAATCTACAAAGAATACAACTATCACAAATCAGTATCAGTAAATAAATGAAACCCAAAACAAACATAAATTGAAATAAATAACAGAGTTAAACTCAAAACGTGCAGAAATTAATTTGAGTAGGGTTCTAAACCCCAGAATATAATTTGTACTTTACTGAAAAAAATTCTTTTAAATGTTTTCACTTTTATAACTTTAAGAAATCATAAATTAATAAAGATTTTAAGGAATAAATATCAGCATATGTATATTAAACTGACAATGCATAATTTTTCCAGTAAATTCATTTGAATTTTGGCAGCAAGTAAACAGCAGAGAAGTTACCCAAGAGAGTGAAATTTGTTTAGACCTTAAAAGTATTTCGGATCTATCCGAGAGTGATTCACGGCAAACACTGTTTATAAACAATAAAATGAGATCTTTTAAACTGAAATTGAAAAATTAAAAGATCATGGATGCGTGTCGTTTTTTTTCCTGGAATGATCGCATCAAACCAAGGGTCCTAGAAGATCGGAAAAAGCCTCATTCGAACAAAAATTTAAACTTTAAGTGCCTTATTAAGTGGCCAAACAGAATTGAGGGCAACTATCCCCCTTCCCATGCCCCTTTTCCCCCAAATGCATCCGAATGGAATTCTGAGATAGTATTTGGTTATTCGCAAACGACAACTTACAATAAGTGTAAATGCCGTTTCAGCCTTTAGAGAGCTAAAAAGAGACAGTTCCAATTTTATTTGTGGTAATTACTGTTCCCTTCAAGTTTGACTTCATCATTCGTTTTTTATTCATTATAATGTCCGTTCTCTTTAGGTTTTATTACTCATTCATAGTAATTTCTCTTTATTTTTGCTCGTTTTAGTTCTTTACGTTTCTGAAAAACTTCTATTGGAAAGGTTTTTGTAAAAAAAGGAAATATAAATAGATTTGATTTGAAAGCCATTTCAAAATCAAATAAAAATCAAAAACTGTGCAGGATTTTTGGAAATTATCAGAACAATTGTACAAATTCAGATCTCAACAGAAATTGTAAAAAAAAATGTAAAAGACTCGTGGATTAAAAAGGGGTATGAGCCTGAAGTATCTTCTTCCTTGGGCAAGGGCCTATATAGCGGTGGTAACTATTTATTTACTCAAATGACTTGCATTATAATGTTGAAAGATGTTTATTCCAGCGGCTATACAAACTTGTTTATCCAATAGCTTGTTTTCTTGCCATTTGTCGGAATTATTCAAGTTTGACCTCGAACCCTAATGAAAAGTGAATTACTAAAGCGAATTTTGTATAAGTAAGTCATCGGAAGTGACTATTGGTCATCTAAAAAATCCATATAAATACTCAGACTGAGAAATCAAATTTCGGGTTCACTTGTAAAAAAAGCGTACCTTAAAGGCTTTAACGACGTCACAATTTACCGTTGGATTACACCTGATCAGCCTAAATCTGGGTATCAGTCTTACGAAGTATTGTACAACGATAAGGGTATGGGTTTCTGAGTGGCATTAGCTCATTGGAAGTGATTAGACCAAAATGAAGTTAAAGGTTGTTGTGATATTTATTTGTGTTGGATTAATATACGCTGATGATGGGAATGTTACCGAAACTGAGAGACAAAATAAGCCTGCTCAATCGACAGGAAGTTTCGCTTCAAGCCTACTATCAGGTTAGATCTCTCTTGCTTTATTTTATACTGCAGATTAGAAGCCTAATGATTTAAGAAATCAAATATTATATTTCCTTGTTTTGTGTTTGTTCCTGCCCCATAAGTAGTGGCATCAATATTCAGAAATATAGGGGGGTGGGGGCAACAACATTTTTCAAAAGTCCAAGAAAGAAAGCAAATTTGTCGTTTTTTTTTATTTCTTTCAATGAGAATACAAAAAAGGGTCAATATTTACCAAATCATATTATTGAGTTTAAAATAAAGTGAATACACCATTCGATGCCTTTTTTATGCTGATTACGAATATAATAAGCATTTCTATCAGAAATTAATTCCAGCCCCCCCCCCCTATATAGGTCATACCTAACCTAACCTAACCCTGATGGGGCATATATAGGGCGGGGGGCTTAACTTAATTCCCAAGTTAATTTAGTATTATATTCGCAATAACCCTAAAAAAAGGCCTTAAACGGTGTCTAAACTTTATTTCTAAATCAATAATATGATTTGGTAGATATTGACCCAAAAAAGTACCAATTCGCGGTTTCTAGTTAGTGGTTGGCTGCTTTTGAAGCAACACGCTAAACAAATAAGAGTAATACCATTGGATTCCTTATTTTGTGCTCTTTCAAAATACCATGGTCTTTTTTGACAATGCAGTCACCCCCTCCCCCTTATGATCCTTTTTTCAAACGGGTTTTCTCCGTTCTCAGATCTATGAAATTTAGTTTCGCCTAAGTGAGAACAATATAATTGTGATTATAAATACTATTTGAAATGATTTCATAAAGTTTATGTTAAGGGAAGGGAACATGGCAGAGTGATTAATAGAAACATACTGCCTATTATAAAGTAAGAATTTCATTGTTTTATTCTTTTCTTTTAGTTTACTCTTCCATATTCCTATGGCTATATCAGGGCAGGGATCATCATGGAGAGTGGATGCATTGTTAGAAAAGCAACCATAGTATTTTGAAATACTATAAAAGAGGGAGGTAAATATATACAAGATTCCATAATTGGGTATGGGGACAAGTTGAACTCAGTACTTGATTCTTTATATGCTCTTTCGGAATATAATAATCTATTTATTCACAAAGCCCCCTCCCCCCTGTTAGCCCTATATATAATATGAAGGGTGTTTTGGTAATCAGATTATCATGTTTCCGCCCTATCCACTATCCACTTTTTAAAACTACTATCCACTTTTTAAAACTATTTCAAATAATATTTGGTAAATTATGCACTCGATCACATTGATGTAATGGGAAAATGCATCATTAGGGCTATATATGAGACCATCAGAAGGAAGGGGGGGGGTGCATTTGTGAGTAAATTGATAAGCATGTTTAGAAAGAGCGCAGTAAAAGAAATCAAGATTTACGTTCAGCTTGTCCCTATGTCAGTTATGGAATTTCGTATATATTTGCCAATAAGGAATCTAATGGTTCTACTTTTATCTGTTTATCCCGTTTCCTTCAAAAGTGGCAAGCTAGCATCCAGTGAATATTTAGCTTTTCGGTATATATTTAGTGGTCATTGGTTTCTCGTCCAAGATTAAATTTTAGGCCCCAGACTGGGCTGAAGGGTTCCAAGTTAGCATATGACCCTCTTAGAAATCCAAAAATTTGCAACAGCGTTAACATAAAGTATGACTTTTTCCAGAAAAATCTCGAAATTTTACACACACACCCCTGAAAAGCTTTGTAGGCTGCATCCCCCTCCCTCCAGTTTTAATCTCTGGCTGAACGTCAATACAGGGGAGATTTTCAACCTCAGTAGATTATCGTGCACGGTAGTGTATTACTTCAGATGGAAACTTGTCATGAAGAGGACTAGCCTACTCTTATATCATTGAGGAATAATATTTTACCTTCACTCGAAACTTTTATTAATAGAAAACTAATAAAGCCTTAGATCATGGGTGCTTCCAGAGATTTTGTTTAAGAGACATAATTAAGCGGTATTTTTAAACCACAGTTGTATATAATACCGAGAAAAATGAACTCCCACTGTTAGGTAAGTAGGCTAAGCTAAAAAGTATGAAATTTCGTCACTCATAATAAATTTAGAATAAAATTGCACCTTCGAGGCAAACAAAAAAAAGACCCTGTGACCCCTCTGGCACCCCCTTATCCTTTCTCATCCCCAACTCTTTAGCAGATTAAATAAAAAAAAACAGTTTTTTACCTGAAAGTAAGGAGCGACATTATAACTTAAAACGAACAGAAATTATTCCGTATATGATAGGCTATCCCCTCCTCAACGCCTCACTCTTGACTCTTTGTCAAAACTCTACTTTTTAAAACAATAAAAACTTTAGTGTAAAGAGTGAGGCGTTGAGGAGGGGATAGCCCCTTTCATATACGGAATAATTTCTGTTTGTTTTAGGTTTTAATGTCGCTCCGTACTTTCAGTTTAAAAAGCCTTTTTTTTTATTTAATTTCTGAACGTTTTTCAACTAATGTAGGTTCGAATTTGGCTCACCGTAGCTACATGTAAAATTAAAAAAAAAATTTCATTAAAATTCCAAAATTGCATTAATTTAGGCATATTTCTTCCGTATATAGGGTTGCCTCCTCCTCAACACCTTGCTCTTTACGCTAAAATTGTTAGAACTTTTAAAAAAACTTCCAATTCTAATTAAACAACCCCTATGTTTCAGTAGACGCTCTTAAAAAATTGGGACAAACAGTCAAACTTTAGCGTACAGAGCAAGGTATTGAGGAGTGGGCAGCCCTTCTTATATGGAATAATTTCTGTTCGTTTTTAAAATAATGCCGTTAAATCGGGCTCACCTTCCATGAAATATACCCTCCCCCTCACAGAAAACTCCTCCTTGGAAATTTCATTCAACGTAAAGTGCGGCCCCCACCATCAAATTCCCTCCAGACACTTCCATCCTCACTGAGAATCCCCCTCCGTGTAAAATTGCTTGCGGACGATTCAGCCTGAAAAATTCTCTTTATCAGTCTTTCATTCGAATAAAACTTTAATCTCTAATCGGTTTCTCGATCACTCCAGAAATGTGCCCTTCTGTGGAAATTATTTCCCAGAAATCAAAATACGCGGAAAAAAACCCTGGATAATTCCTCGGAACATCTCCACATGAAAAATTTGGCAAAGAGAATGTAAGACAATTAAAAAGAATTTCGTATAGTAACTCTGTCAAATCCCCCCCCCCCCCCGCAGTGTAACATTTCCCTTGGAATATTCACCCTCCAGAAATTTCCCTCCCCAAAAAAGATTCTCCCTATAGAAATCCTCCCCCAAGCACAATCCCTCCCCCCTCCTCAAAAAAGAAGAATGCATAGTTCCCAATAACAAATGCTATACTAAACAATGGGCGAGTTTCATAGCTTACAGGCCTCTCCCCACCGACTGTGGGGGTCGTTTTACACCTAAAGACATAATTGTTTGATCTTTCAAGTATACTGAGACGCATTATGTATTTGGTCCAGGCATATGGGCACCAAATCTTGCAAACAGCCCATTTCCAAACAGTATATTTATAGATACATAGAGCAGAAAGGAGGGCATATTACACTTATTTTCAATCAGAATAATTTATGGATGTTTAATCTGAATACTAGAAGGGCCGATTGTAGTGCCTTTTACCTGAGTCCATTTCTCTACCCAAAACTTTTACTTATAGAAGAGTCGACCCCTTTTCGTACGCAACTGGTTCTTCCTTCTCACTAAGTCTTATTACTGTGCTACTTACACTAGACCTCAGAATCACCTGTGCCTCCTGCACCCAGGGTATCAAGGAAAAGCCACCAATCATCCCTCAGGTTTGCTGCTGTAGTGATTTTCTCCCATTGAAGTTGAACGGAGGTCTGGAGGTTGCGTAGATTCCTCTGGTAGGTCTGGTGCAGTATATCTCTGGGTCTTCCCCGGCTACAACATCCTGGTCATTGCCAATGTGAAGCGGCTTTTAGCCGTCAATGGTTGTCCATACGGAGGACGTTTCCCGAATATCTACCGTTGAACTCTGATGATGTTGGCCACTAGAGGTTGTCGCGTCTTTTCAGGGATGGACTGGTTTGTCGTCTTCTGTGCTCAATGGATGTTCGCTATTATGTGAAGGTACGAGTTTTCTAAAGCCGGGACTCTCCTCTCTTGTAGTTGATTCGGGCGCCATGTTTCAGTGGCATAAAGTAGTAGTGGCATAACATTGCAGTTAAAAAGGCGTAACTTCAGGTGCATGCATTTTTTTTTAGATTTTCATACTTGACATATTTTGTTGAAGACACCATTTGTTCGCACAACTGCGATTATCACTTCTTTCATTGTAGAGCCAGTGTTCTCGGTGATACCTCCCAGGTATTTGAACTGAACATCTTGTTCAACATCTTGGTTGCCCCATTTGATAGACAGAGGAAAATGGCCTGTTCCCATGCTTTTGGTTTTCTCTGCATTCACTCACAGACCAAGATGGTTGTCCTTTACTGTAAACTCATTATCGAGTTGCTCTTGAAGCCAATGTTTGCTTGACGCAATTGCTGATATATCGTCTGAAGAACCTACCTATATTGTTGACCCGGACTTAAGGGCATAGTTCGATGCCTCATCTCTCTGTGATGCCTTTTCTCAAGATACTATCAAGGATTATTGCAAAAAAAATTATGGTGATAGAAAAGACTCCTGTTTTACTCCTGTGAAGATGCGAGACAAACGGTTTTGGTCCTCTGGTATCTTGAGGCAACATTCACCAACCCTATTCATGGCGATATTTATTGTCACTATTTTCTCATGGATGAGATAACGAATGAAACTCTTCCATGGACTTTCGCGATCTGTGGAATTGAAGGCCTTCTCGAAGTCCACAAAGATCATAAAGATCTTCTAACATCACTCTCTTCTTTCTTCAGTTAGAAGTCTAAGCGTGTATACAAAGTCTTCATATGAACGGTTTGGCCATAAGCCATACTGTTCGTCCCGGAGGTGTTGACCGAGTTTTCTCCAGATCCTCTGTAGGATAATATGAAAGAGCATCTTCCCTGGTATTGACGGCGAACATGTACCCACTAATTGCCAGACACAGTAGAGTCTCCTTTTTTGAATATCCCGATGAGTGTACTGCGTTTCAAACACGGTGGTACTTTTGTCCATTGCCCAAAACTGAGTGAAGAGCACAAGCCAAAGTGAAATGTATAAGAATATTAATGCCTTAATCATCTGTGCAGATATGCGGTGCAGCCCCAGTGATTTTTCGTTTTTCAGCTTCTTCCCTGCTTTTTGCATCTCACTTAATGAAGGTGAATGGGTGTTGATATTTATTAATTTAAAAAAGTTTTTCCACAAAATAGGTTTTTCAAAGAAAAGTAAAAAACTCCATTAAACAAAAATTAGCAAAAATAAAATCAAAAAATCTGCCAAGCATGAAACTACTACAAATCAGCATTGACAAATAAATGAAACCCAAAACGAACAGAAATTACAATAAATAACCGAGTCAAACTCAAAACGAGCAGAAATTAACACAAGTTGGGCGCAAAACCCCTATGCCTTCCCAAGGCCAGAACAAATATATGTATATTAAACTGACAATGCACATTCATTTGTATTTTTTAAGTAAAGTGCAAATTTTGTTCTGGCCTTGGGAAGGCACAGGGGTTTTGCGCCCAACTTATGGTAATTTCTGCTCGTTTTGAGTTTGACTCGTTTATTTATTGTAATTTCTGTTCGTTTTGGGTTTCATTTATTTTTCGATGCTGATTTGTGGTAGTTTCACGCTTGGTAGATTATTTGATTTTATTTTTGCTCATTTTTTGTTTAATGGAGTTCTTTACTTTTTTTTGAAAAACTTATTTTGTGGAAAAAGTTTTTTTTAATTAATATATGTTCGTTTTATATTGACATAGTCTTTTCAGGGAAAAAAGAAAATAACACTTTAAATCTTTTTGTTTTTTAAGACTTTATAGTTTGGCCTGCTATTTGTATGCTGGAGAAAAATTTTCTGCAATTTTTAACAACATACACCCTTTTAAATATCTGGACACAAATTGTACTGTTTAATTTAGTTTCATACCTCCTGTAGTTGACCTGAAATGGAAAACTTGATACCATTCGCAAAAAATCTGTTTACTTTCTTTGATAGCATGGATACACTTGTTAAGTTTTAAGAGCAGAAGTAGCCCCGAAAGTTTGAACATAATACCATCAGTCGTTCTTGGGATACTGCTGAGATGCCTTATTTGGAATTAGCAATATCACAGTGCATTTTGATATAATCTTAAGGCAACATTTAGTTTTTAAACATAATGGGCAAATGGGAGGGTGGGCTTGGGAGGTTGGGAGTGGAAGGGGGATTAGTTTCCCTCCAATCAGTTTCGACTATTAAAAAGGGCACCATCCCTTTCTATTTTCAATCGAATGAGGCCCTTTCGAAGTTCCCACGACAACTCCTTCGATAAGAAGTGCCCTGGTCTAAACAACAACAAAAAATATCACTAATCACTTTCGACTATTAAAATTGGTACTAGCCCTTTGAATTTCAAATCGAATGAGCCCTTTTTCAAGTTTCAACGACAAAGATTTCAATAAAAACCTTATATGCCCCCCGGGCATAACTTATAACCCTTGCCCTGAGGGTTGTCGGGGAGTGTCCTCCTCAAAAACATATTTTCTATCTGGAAATTAACTGGGCTGAACAAAATGGCTATCTCAAAATTTTTATTGGATGTGTTTGGGGGAATGATGGGTGTGGGGGGGGGGGGGTTAGTTGCCCATCAATCACTTTCGACTATTAAAAAGGGCACTAGTCCTTTGAATCTCCAATCGAATGAGCTTTTTTAAAGTTTCTACGACAACGCCTTC
Organism: Artemia sp. Qi Xiang Cuo; assembly: GCF_049724085.1. Lineage (NCBI taxonomy): Eukaryota > Metazoa > Arthropoda > Branchiopoda > Anostraca > Artemiidae > Artemia > Artemia sp. Qi Xiang Cuo. Next base: position 31,565,414 of record NC_142806.1, read on the forward strand.
TATAAAAACCTTATATGCCCCCAGGGCATAACTTAAAACCCTTGCCCTGATGGCTGTGGGGGAGATTCCTCCTCAAAAACATATTTTCTATCTGGAAATCAACTATGCTGAACAAAATGGCTTTCTCAAAATTTATATCGGACGTGTTTGAGAGAATGATAGACATGGGGGGGGGGCTAGTTACCCTCCAATCACTTTTGACTATTAAAAAGGGCACTAGGCCTTTGAATTTCCAATCGAATGAGTCTTTTTTGAAGTTTCAAATACAACGCCTTCTATAAAAATCTTATATGCGCCCAGGGCAAAACTTTAAACCCTTGCCCTGAGGGTTGTAGGGGAGTGTCCTCCTCAAAAACCTATTTTCTATCAGAAAATCAACTACGCTGAACAAAATGGCTATCTCAAAATTTTGATTGGATGTGTTTGTGGGAATAATGGGTGGTGCGGGGGGGCTAGTTGCCCTCCAATCACTTCCGACTATTAAAAAGGGCACTAGACTTTTGAATTTCCAATCAAATGAGCCACTTTTGAAGTTTGTACAACAACGCCTTCTATAAAAAACCTTATATACCTCTAGGGCATAACTTAAAACCCTTGCCCTGAGGGTTGTGGGGGAGTGTCCTCCTCAAAAACATATTTTCTATCTGGAAATCAACTATGCTTAACAAAATGGCTATCTCAAAATTTTGATGGGATGTGGTTGGGGGACTGATGGGCGTGGAGGGGGGGGGGCTAGTTGCCCTCAAATGACGTTAGAGTATTAAAAAGGGTACTACCTCTATGAATTTCAACTCGAATAAACCTGTTTTGAAATTTCTACGACAATGCCTTCTATAAAAGCCTTATATGCCCCCAGGGCATAACTTAAAACCCTTGCCCTGAGGGTTGTGGGGGAGTGTCGTACTCATATTTTTTATCTGAAAATCAACTAGCCTACGCTGAACAAAATGGCTATCTCAAAATTTTGATTGGATGTGTTTTGGGGGAATGATGGGCATGGGGAGGGGCTAGTTACCCTCCAATCACTTTCGACTATTTTAAAAAGGGCCCTATCCCTTTGAATTTCCAATCGAATGAGCCTGTTTTGAAGTTTCTACAACAACGCCTTCTATAAAAACCTTACATGCCCCTAGTGCATAACTTAAAACCTTTGCCTTGAGGGTTATGGGGGAGTGTCCTCCTCAAAAACATATTTTCTATCTGGAAATCAACTACGCTGAACAAAATGGCTATCTCAAAATGTTGATTGGATGTGTTTGGGGGAATGATCGGCGTCTGGGGGGGCCTAGTTGCCCTCCAATCACTTTCAACTATTAAAAAGGGCACTAGCCACTCCAATTTCCAATCGAATGAGCCTTTTTCGAAGTTTCTACGACAACGCCTTCTATGAAAACCTTATATGCCCGGGTATGGAGAAAAAAAAACAAAAAAACCACATTGTGGCCACATCGTTTTTTACTTAGTCAGTGCTAGCGCGCTGCCTATGAAAGGGAAGATGGGGTTTTATGAAATGTCAGGGGTTCTTCTAGGGGTGGCCTGCTCAGTGATTTTCCCGTACTTCATTGAATACAATCTGTCCTTTCACTGCCACCCCAACGGATCTCTTAAAAGGCCGTCTCTACTTCTCATTCGCTTCCCTGCGACATAATTGGTTCTTCTGTGTCTCCTTCCGGAGTCTCCTCTTTTTGCTGCTTCTTCTGCCTGCAGTTGTTTACGCTCTGAAAGGTTTTATTATTAGCTCGGGAACTTTTCTTGAAAGCTTATTCAAGAGCTCTATAGGCCTACATCTGATCTTGAAGAAACAACTCGATCAGGAAAGAAAAGACACATTTATAAACAAAACTGTCTTACTATACTGCCTTTTAATTAAAAAAAAAAAAAAAAAAAAAAAAAGAAATAGTCAAAATCAAGTGAAGATAATTTATTTGCTGACTGAGAATTATTTTCGGTTGGTTTTGTCTTTTTCTTCTTTTTTTTCTTTTTTTGTTCTACATTTGTTTTTGTGCGTTGGGCTTAACCTGTTACTAGAGCCAGTATAATATAAATTGCTATTAATATCAAACAATAGATAAACTATTTAAGTTGACTAGGATGGGCATGAAGTTGCAAGAGATGTAGAATCAAATGCCTCCGATTCCATGGAAGATTTTTTTTTTTGTAACATGATTCGCATCCAGGTAAATTAACTACCCAATATACCACTAGTCCTTTTACCCAGTCTAATAACTGCATTTTATATATCTGCTGTGATTCCGCTTAAAGAACACATAGATGGTCCATGTATTAGTCATCTTCATGGGCAAGTCAGATTGGCCATTGCCCCAACTTCCTTATATGGAATCCATAAAATATTCGTCAGAAATGGAAGACTTCTTCGAAATGATGCTTTCGAAACGAAAAATAGGTTTTTCCTGTTGAGATTTAATGAATTCAAAGCAATGTCCTGGGTTGTAGTCCTGGATAAGTTCCTAAATTAAAGCAATGTACCACAGTATTGCTATTTTAGACATAACTTAACCAGCTTACAAAAAGGCTTTTTATCAGAAAATATTACTTCTTTCCATAAAAAAGGTTTATGATAGGCTATATGACAAAAATCTTATTTTTTACCAGAGGAAAAAAAACAGTCTCTAACCCATCTGTGATAATTACGTACGAAAGTCGGTCACAGGTAGTTACTAATCATTTAAATGGCGACAAAAAGTTTTGGAATGAAAAAGTGATTATGACGTTGAAACCGGTTGATAAATAGTGCATACATTACGCTTCAAGGATTGGTCAAGGACTTCTCTCTGTCATTCACCCAACTGACCCAATTAAAATGATAGCTTCAGGCCCACATCTATGTGATCATATTGTGCTTCACTACAAACTATTTATCACAATGAACAACACAGACACTGGATGGAATTCCAACAATGGAATTCAACCTTAATTTTTTACTCGGAATAGTTGGACTTAGTGAATCTAGAGACGTTACCGTACATCTTTTGTGAAATTGAGACTTAATACTGACCATACTTGGCGGACTATTAGATATACGTTCTTCTGTCCAGGTACTTAGGGTAAGGGGCTATGGGTCCTTTTCCCGCTCTGTAAAATATCTTCATTTGTATGGTCTTCCCCATTATTAAATAAAATAAACAAGTTTTTTTTAACTGAAAGTAAGGAACGACGTTAAAACTTAAAACGAACAGAAATTATTCCGTATATGAAAGGGGCTGTCCCCTCCTCAACGCTTCGCTCTTTACGCAAAAGCTTTTTATTGTTTAAAAAAATGGAGTTGTGAGAAAGTCAAACTTTAGCGTAAAGAGCGAGGTGTTGAGAAGGGGACAACCCCTTTCATATAGGGAATAATTTCTGTTCGTTTTAAGTTTTAACGTCGTTCCTTACTTTCAGTTAAAAAAAACTTGTTTTTTTTTACTTAATTTTTGAACGTTTTTGAATTAATGCAGGTTTTGATTTTGGCTCACCGTACATGAATAATTAAAACAAAATTTGTATATTAATTTTACTTTTATTTGGTTAAATGGCTTTCTCGAAACTTGTTTAATTTTATTTACGAACGTTTTTATTAGTAATAAATATACGTAACTTACGAATTAACTTACTTAACGAACTTCTATATTCATAGATTTTTAATACGTATATTAGGGGGTTCGCCCCCTAGTCAATTCCTTGCTCTTTAAGCTAAAGTTCGAATTTTGTTCCAATTCTTTAAAAATGACCTCTTAATCTCGCTTGCCCTTTCAAGCTTATTGTCTTTCTTGGCAGGCGAAAGGCGAATAGTGTTTGTTTTCTTTTTTAATAAATGTATATCTCATATCTCATCTCATAATCACTAAGGCCGTTAATTAGAATAAATAGCTCTTATGAAAGTACTAAAAAATCTTTTGCTTGAAGAGCGAGGTATTGACTAGGGGGTGAACCCAATCATATAAGTAATATTTTCTGTTCGTTTTAAGTTTTGATGTTGCTCCTTACTTTCTGTTGAAAAACTTGTTTTTTTATTTAATTTTTGATCTCTTTTTTTAATAATGCTGAGAAATCCGGCGCCCCCTTCATAGCAATGTCTCTTCTTCCATGAAAACTTCCTTCATGGAAAGATCCTCCCATATAACCCCCGTCCCCCTCCCCGACCAGAAAAAATCCCCCCTGAAAACGTCTGTATATTTCCCAATAACCAATACTATATGTAACATTGGGTAAAGTTCATAACTTTCTGCCATTCTCCTGGGGACATTGGGGGCTTAAGTCAACCTAAAAGGCATATTTATCATATTTTAGAACATGAGGAATAAAATGCCTATCTCAAAATTTTGATCGGGTGACTTTGGGAAAAAAATGAGCGAGGAAGGGGGCCTAGTTGCCCTGCATTTTTTTTGGTCACTTAAAAATGGAAATAGAACTTTTAATTTTCGTTCCAATTAGCCCTCCCACGGTATTCTAGGACCACTGGGTCGATACGATCACCCCTGGAAAAAAAAAAAAAAATAAATAAACACGCATCCGTGAACTTTCTTCTGGCAAAAAAAATGCAAAATTCCACTTTTTTGTAGATTGGTGCTTGAAACTTCTACAGTAGGGTTCTCTTATACGCTGAATATGATGGTGTGATTTTCATTAAGGTTCTGTAGCTTTTCGGTGGTCTTTCTCCCTTTTTTCTAAAATCAGAAACATTTTCTCAAACGCGTAACTTTTGATGGGTAAAACTAATTTGATAAAATAGACTAAACTTATATATTTGAAATCAGCATCAAAATCTGATTCTTTTGATGTATCTATTGGTATCAAAATTCCGTATTTTAGAGTTTCGGTTACCATTGAGCCGGGTCGCTCCTTACTTACCGTTTGTTACCACGAACTGTTTGATTTCCTATGTTTCCTCCATAATCTGCCTGCTTTTTCGTTTTGTCCCCTCCCCCCTCCCTGAAATAAATACTGCTTGCGCGTATCCCTTTAGCACGTTTAGTCCTGACGAAAATTCGTGGTTCCAGATTTTCCAAAATGTCAGCGCTAACAGTTTTAGTACTGCTGTCATTCCAAGGCCTAGAACACAAATGCTCTTAATCTCAATAACCAAAAGCCATTGCTATGCAAAACTGGTCATTGTTAGCAGTAAAATTTTCATATTTCTCAGTCTCTTGGATAATTTTTGCGCTCCAAAGGTTTTCAGTTATGTCAAAAAGCATACAAGGGTCATATGACATCGTCCTTTTAGGACCCGTCCAGGAAAAAAAGACTAGAATTATTCATGGGGAGGGGGGGCGTAAATTTTATAATAACATGAAAAAAAGCGATAGAAACTGTCAAGAAAGTCATATGAATCTGGATCTTCTTTTTTGGTGGGGGGGGGGGTGGTCTAAAAAATTTAATCTATAAAACCAGGCTAATATGATCATGAAATAAGTCAGATCCCAACATTTCCTACTAATAGAAAACATCAAGGAAATTTCTCCAAAACCTTCAAGGTTTTCTCGCATGGGTGTTAGTTTCTCAAATAGAATTGTGTGGGTTTTTGTGATGTTAAACCCACCCATGCTCAACCAGTGGTGGATTCAGAATTAATGTTTGGGCGAGGGCACTGATAAAGTTTGGCTCCCTCATCACTATTTTTTGCCCCTTCGACCTTTTAATTAGTGCAATTTTTACCCTCTGAGGTGGGGGAACGTGCCCCTAGAACCACCCCCTCGATCTGTCCCTGTCTCCAACTGAAGATTATGTCTCCCCGCGTTTCCCTAAGCTACTTTATGCTACTGTGTCAACAGATCCACATGATCTGATGATGCTGTGCTCAAAATATAGTCAGAATTCCGTTTAATTGGGATGGGGCTCAACACCCTTCTGGGGATAAATTGCCTAAAATAATGAAAAATCATTTATACAAAAAAATGTTTTTTGGAGGGGGGGGGGAGTTAAAACTGAAACATGATTTATAGTCATAGCTTAATTTAACACGGGTGTTATGATTTTCAAAACGTTTTTTTAGCGTTTTTCTCCTTTTCTAGAAGTATGTAACTTTTCTTATGCCAATAAGTTTTAATGGGTGAATGTAAGCTTAATGAATTTTGCATATTTGGGGTCAATACTCAAAGTGGATTCTCTATATTTATATGCTATTATCAAAGCTTCTTTTCTTAGAGCTGATACCATAATGAACCGCTTCATTCTTACGATTAACTGGTCGAGATTACTGTGAATGGTTTGAAATCTATACTGGCCTGCACTGCAACTGAGTATAAGTAGTTGTAATTCCAAAACAAAAAGTATTTTCAGAAGCTCATAACATCATCCTCTCCTTATGAATGGCTTTTATTTATTAGCTAATTATTTTCACGCATTAGATAGAGCATTCATAGGTTTGAACTATTCTTTAGGTCACTTGATCATTCATGACTTTCAATAAAATATTTTTTAAGGCCTTTTTGATGCCGTTACTACAACTGTTGTTAGTAAAAACTGCCCTGGAAGGTGCGTTCATGCATTAGCTGCCCTTTTATGCGATGATGTTCTTGACAATGTAACCTGCCCTCAAACTTCTTTACGATGTTGTGTAGAAAAGCCAGAACCACCAAGAAGAACACCACCGAAAAAGCAGCAGACTACGGTACTTCCAGTTGGGTCTTCTACGGAGGTAAGAAACTTATTATTGAAATAGTCTTCCTCCTCTATTTTTGTCTCTTTGGGTTAGGATGGAGAAGTTGTATCACCGGAATAAAATCCCAGGCCCTGCGGTGGGTTGCTGCAGCTGAGATAAAGCTTCAGGTCGCTTATATCAAGCAAATATCATTCCCAGAAGCAAAAAATGTTCCTAACAACGTACCAATCTGGAATATTTTGTGTTGCATTATAGTGCTTAAAAGAAATCTGTGGCGGCTGACTGCCATCATGATGGCTACACCAACAGAGAGCCAAGTTTTTTGGTGTTGTATTGAAGTACCAACTACTACATAAAGGAAAAATACTGCCTGAGAAGGAAAACAAGCACAGTTTACTTTATAGAAAATTTGATAGTTATTTTAGAAATCCACCACTGAAATATTATTCTTTAAATGGTCCAAGTTCAATTCAAAACATTAAAAAGTTATGTTATAATAGTTTCTTTTATAATAAATTGAATGTTTCTAAAATAAAAATCGGCTTTGCGGTTAGAATGCAGCTGTAGAACGTGAAAGGAAACTCTCAAAAATTCTTTCAGGCGTGGGAAAGTGTCAAAAAGCTTTCTTGATAGGACAAAAACGTTGTTTTCCCAGTAAAGTGTCACATATATTGCGAGTGATACAAAATGTTGCTACCTTTTTGTGTTTTTTCTTGTCTTCTAAGGGTGGACAAAGAAATGGTTAGTAAATTAGGAATGACTCAGGTTATCCCTTCCTCGACTTCAGCCCTTATTAGGATTTTGTTTTCCTCATTTGGATTATTAGTTGTTTGTTTTTTTTTTATCTCTTTCTACATATGTTTTCTGCACATTTTAGGGGCCAAAATTATACCTTTATCGGTACTGGTGCATTATGCGGGCACCGCTATATACTGTATGTGGAATGTCAAACGGGAAACGCTACAGTCAACCGGGAGAGACAGATACCCGGTTATAATGGTTGATGAACAAAATTATAAGAATTACAAGTTACAATCATGCGTCCAGAACGCTGTAATGTCTTTCACCTAACCTAACCTGGTTAGGTTATTTTCATATTAGATCAATTCCACTCTAATAACTGTTTTAGTACCGGGTATCTGTCTCTGCCATTTAACTGTAGCATTTTCCGTTTTACATTCTACATACAGTATATAGCGATGCCCGCATAATGCACCAGCACCCCTTTATCTTTATGACAAAATTCAGTACTTACTACTTGTACTTGGAGCAGGACTGCAAATACTATGTGTTTTTCACGTTGCATATGAGCTTCAGGTTTTACGTGGAAATTGGTTTAACCGTAAACTCCCCAGAATCATTTGACCGCACGCTTCCCAGTCAACGCCCAGTATACCCTAAAATTTAAACTTCAACAAATACTTTATTACAAGCGTAGAGAATCCTAAGGTAATGAAAAACAAACCTAAACCTTTTTAAAATAGTCACCTCTTTGTTAAGGCGAAAATTAATAATACAGTTGTTTATATTGTTACCAAAAAATTTCAATACCCTTGACTGAAACAATGCATTCTTAAATATCGCAAAAGTTAAAATATAGTTTTATCTTTATTTGCCTTTGTCGATTCATATGCATTTTATCATTTTTTTCTATTTTTCTTCTTAGACAAATACCTTTCTAATATCTGTCAAAGACAAATATCTTGGCAAATTAAGTTTCAGACCTTTATTCCTTTTTTTTTATTTTCTATACTCTTTTTTCTTCTTTTCTTAACTTCATTTTCCTAATATTTTCGTGCTTTTCCTACACATCAGTTTCTACTTCTGTCACAACTATTGTTTTTCTCTATAAATCTTAACTTCATAAACTGCAAGCTCATGTTTTTCTATAGTTTGACTTAGCAGTGTTATTTTCTGACAAAAAATTGCAATCCTTGAGTATCAGAATATTCAATAAATATTACTATTTTCAAGTCGGCTTCTTATTAATCTTTCTATCTTTTTCAATCATTTTCAGGTAGAATAGAACAATCATTTAATGATTCCTGTTCTTTATTATTTTATCTATTTCAGCAGATAAAAATTATCAGTAACTACTTTAAAAATAAAAAAATTCTTTTACTTAAAAGTATACGCTGCAACCCTTTGGCAGCACGGTGGATTCATGCTCTGCTTTGAAATATGGGGCTTAAGGTTCGATTTCAGCTGCCGTAAGGTTGGGTGACGGGCTTGTTAAAAATTCCTGGAAGAAAGATACATCAACTGAGAAGTCAATAAGACGCCCTTTGTACCATCAAAGGTTCAGGGGGATCTTTATTCTTTTGTTTTTATCAAATGACAAAGTTTCAGACACTGAAACATATTTTTATTACAGAGTCCCATCGTAGCAAAGGAAGCTGAAAAACAAAATGCGGAGTCTCCAAGTTCTACAGACAAAAGCGAACCTGCCTCAACGACAACGACTAAGCCTGCAGTGACGACGACTACTATAAAACCAACAGAGAAGCCAACCACAAGAATCGCAACTACAACCACAACCACTAAACCTAAGCCATATTCTACTACAACTAAACCAGCAACTACAACACGAAAAGGTAAAATTTGAATCTGCAGCTACTGCAATCTAGTTACTGAACGTCGACATGAGGATGAAATGTTGCGGAGTGCTGCTCTGTGGTACCACTCTGTTTAAAGCTTCTGCCTTCTTGTAAACTGTGGTGCCAGTTTCCGAAAATGCTAGTGTTTTTCTGCTAAAAACCTGCATTTTGTATTTCTGGGAAAATACTAGGATGGGATACATTTTTCAAAGTCTGGGGGATGGGGGGGGGGTTATTTTTGTCAATGAGATTACCAAAAAGGATATTTTCAAGGAAATGCCTAAGAATGACATTCCTTAAAATCTTGGGGGAGCGAAAATCTAGGGAACAAATGCCCCCTCCCTCACCTTGCAATTGGCTGCATTGCTGGCAAAGCCCCAAAAAACACAACTGCCAAACAATTTTGATATTTAAATCTGTTGATTCAAGTGCTAAAGCATTTTTATGCAGTCTCTTAGACTAAGAGCTCCTGACCTTTTTCAAGCTCTGCACTCAATTAAAAATGTACCATTGTCTCACATCCAATTTATAATTGAATACAATTTTTGGTGGAATATTTCTAAACATACATACACCATGCTAGGTAATTGTGCAGAAGTCTATCCTAAACACTTTCAGGGTTTTTTTTTCTGGGGATTTTGAAGCGTCAATTTTTGAAAATGCGTCAGTGTACTTGAATATTTCTATATGTTTATTTAATATTGGACCTCGCTATTCCCGTATGTTATATGAATTTTGACAATAATTTATGTGACTAAGGACAATAGCATCCAAAAAATTTTAATGCTGAATTTGTCTTTTTTTAAAGAAAAAATAAATTCTGAGGTTATTTTTCTGTGAAAATATTTTTTATGCTCTTATACTTGTAAATATAATGATTAATAGTCAAATTCCTGAAATGCCTTAAATTTTTCAAAAAATCTAGCGATTTTCTTTTCTTTTTTGTCTGTCTTGACGAATTTGCCTGATATGCTCGCTTGACAGTCCCTATTCTATTTTTTCTGTGGCTCCACTATAATTTCAATAATTATTCTCTTTTTCGTAAACTAAACTTAGACTCCATCTCTGCTAGAGTAATTCCAAAGAATGAAGTGACTATTTTCAAAAACTTAGTGTTACATCCAAGCCCTTACGCACATTTTTTGGCGTAAGAAAGGGCAGAGATTGTTGAGCAACGTTTTGTAACGAAGGCACTTACTCTTGTTCGGAGGTGGTTTTGACGCGAATATTCTGGAAAGACAATTCTCCATCGCCATATGATCCCACTTTTGGACGAAAAGTTTGGAAACGCTTGAAGTGTAGTTAACAATAACAAAGGCCATTGTGGCCCAAATTTCACATCAAGAACACCAATGTGTGTTTAAGGAATCAACTCAGTTAGAATAATCGCCTCGCAAGTTTATTAGACTGCTGACACAGCCAGTGAGTAATTACAGCAGACCCATTCGTGAAATTATCCACTGCAGTTTTAATATATTTCCCTATGAAGTACAGAATGTTCAAGCACAAACTCAACCCAATTAAGCCGACCGCTACAAGTTTGACCAGACGATAAGCGAGCATATTGAGAACGGGCAATACTTTCCAGATGACTGATTCATCTTAGGGATGATCGACAATTCATGGCCTTCCACCTCCCCTTATCTAATTCTTCAAGACTATTCTCTTTGCGGCTATTTAAAGGAGAATGTATGAGGATATCCCAGACACTATTTATGGGCTCAAAGAAAACAACAAGAGGAAAGTCAGGAGAATTTTGAATGACATTTGGAGAGAATCATGAACAACTTAAATGTCCGAATGGCAAACATCATCAAACCTGCGGGGCGCCTAGATCCAACCTGTCATACATTACTGATCACAGCGACTAAACATTCATCAATTTAAAAATTCTTTTGGATAATACAGTTATAAAATATGAGTTTCTACTTTTATCCATCTTTTTGTGCCCCATCGTGTAAGTTTTCAAATATACTACAGTATGTTATCACTAACAGAAAAGGCTAGGAAAATGCGCATTGAAGACTAACTTTTTGCCTTATTCTGGATGCCCAAATATATCTTTCTTGTGCAATCAACGGGTCATTAACAGCAGCAGACAAATGGAATGGCGTTTCTTCATTTTTCCCCTTTCCTCTAAACTACAAGTCCGTTTTAACATAACACCTATTGAGTTTTTGCAGAAGATCTGAGTGTGATTATTATTAAACGAAAAGAGAAATCCTCTGTGTCTTTAATGTAAGATTGAAAAGTTTTGTTTCTTGAATTTCCGTCCGGTTGCCTCTTCACATTATTTTTTTCTAGTCGTTAAAACTACAGCTAAAGCCACCACTAAAGCCACAACAACAACAAAGCAACCAACGACTACAACGAAAACTAAAGCAACTACTACCACAACCAGACCAACAAGCGCCACAAAAGTCCCATCTACCACAAAAACGACTGAAAAGGTATAACTTTCTGTTGTTATTTATATAGTGCATCAGAGTATTATTTATTGGTGTGGCGTAGCCAAGAGAGGGGGATTTAGTACATCCCCCTGGTCAAAACAGGTAAAAAGCGTACAATGCTATTATACTGATTATTATTTGATCATTATATATATGATTATTATTTGATTTTAAATCAAATATCATAGTTAGACCCCCACCCCCCGAACTTAGTTGACCACCTTCCCAAATGAAGTTCTGGATATGCAATTGGCTGTTGAATAAATAATATATCCATTGACACGTTCAAAAGTGCCAAATCTCTTAAATGCATAGACTATTCTATGCTATTGTGTACCCTTTCATAGACATTGCGTTAATAAAATACCAGCAATATAAAGAACAATAATTTCCTTAGCATCAGAAATGACAAGCTCTAACTTGTGTTGCGTATGACTTGTAGCAAAGAAACTGCCTAAGACCATTTTAATTTGCTTTTTTACTAAACACTCATTTGTTTATAAATTGTACATATGTGCTAAGTTTCTTTCAACCCCTTCCGAATCTTTTACCTTGTGAAGCTAATGCACAAATTACGGAGACCAGATTATACCTTGTCTTATATAGGTTTAAGACTACTAGAAGAGACCGCGCCTTTCTTTTTCCGACCAAATAACCCTTCCAAACTTGTAACCAGATATGCTTTCTATACTAAGACAAATGAATAGAACGATGTTCTACTTAGTGTTATCAGTCCTATTCACTTTACTCATGTCATTGGCCTAAAATGCAGAATCCTTTTGTTATTAGTCAATTCAGTCAAGTCACTAAACCAATTAATACGAGATTTTACTGAATCTTTGCAGCAAATTTTGGGCCTACTAGAGGTAAAGGCAAGAATAGACACTAAAAAGGCAGAGGGTTAGGGGTGCAGAATTCCTGGTGCTTGAGTCTCAAAGTAGACCAGTGAAATATTTTTTGATGCGGAGACATTATATTAAGAGTTTTTAATACTTTAAATAATATATCTATGGTAGAAAATATTTCCATTTTGGGGTTTTTATGACTTCTTTCCCTATCAATGGCTATATAATGATGCATTCGTGTACGTACAATTTTCCATACTTTTGTAGTACTTTTGTAAATTTACTCTGTATTTTGTGTTCTGAATAAATTGCCCCCCTTCAAAATGTGGACCCCATATTAGATAAATATTGACCATCCCATTTCACATAATCTGGCCGTTTTTTGCTTTTCTTAAATGTAGCCTTTCCCTGCAATGTTAGGCTCCCCTTGAAATAATTTCCTGATTATGGGATGGGTCTCCACTCAAAAAAGTTCCAGAAGCCTTACATTATTATATACAACGAAAATATAATTGCAGGAGAACTAGTTGAAGTTACATACATTTTTTTGGCTTCCAGTATCCAGTCTTACTATGACCTACCAATACCTTTATTTATATTTTTCATACATGTTTATCCTGAGCCTAATTTTGAAAATCATCTTTTACAGTTTAATTCAGTCGTATGTTTTATTGGCCAGTAATATGAATATCTACGTTCTTTCTTTTCTTAAACCACTTTCTAACGCTTATATTAAAGCCGTACGTAAATATAATATTCTATCATTGTGCGGCATTCACTTTGCTTCAGCTCCACGGAGATTTTCCTAGGTCTCTTAGACTTACTTCATCTTTTGTGCCGATCAGTCGCAATATCAGCTTCGTCGTTTTCAGAATATTCAAATTCCATTCAACCAACAGCAGGATCAGGTTTAATCCTTTAGTAGTGTGTCATAGTATACAACATACCCTTCCTGATTCGTCTCGAGAATGCCACTCGTTTGGCAACTTCAAGCGACTTCTATATTATATATATATATATGTCATAGAACTTACCCATACTTTAAAGTGATGAGCACGAAATTTACATAGTTTCAAAAAACGATTACGACACTCCCCTAAAAATAGGCCACGTTGAAATTGAAAGTACAATTGTAGTTTAAATTAATGTTCACTAAAATAAATCATTGTTGCTGTAATCATGTAGTCCGTCTGGATTGAAATAATTCGTCTTGTCTATGTCTAGTTTTCTCTTGCACACATTGGGCTCCTATTGGAAGTTAGAATAGGTTGACAAAGAGGAGGAGGGGCTGAAACTATGAAGGAGTACGACTATGAAGAAACTATGAAGGAGGGGCTAGGAGTACGTCTGAAACTCATGAAGGAATAAAGTTTCGTCACCATAGTAAAGTCACCCTGCGCAATCGTGTCGATTGGTGGTTGGCATTTGCCTCCCCCCCTAGATTTTGAAAATACCTTTATTTGGAGTATGTTCATTGAAAATGCCCTTTTTGGTATTCATATTGAAAAAATGAAAAAAATAACATATTCGCCCTCCTCCCCTAAATCTTTGTGAATTGACGCTACTGCTCTTGTGTGCAGGTTTTCTAAAATACTCGTATAATAAATTAAATACCTATCTTAAAAAGGGCACCAATAGTACTTTTTACCAGTGCGTAAGCTTAAAATGAGGCGAATATTTGCATGCAGTTTATCACTCGGTGGCATGAAACCCGGCTGTCTAAACAAATTTTGACTCCTGTCAGAAACAAATTTTTGTTTGGTCGTAAATAGAATCTAAGTTTGTACCTAACTTCAGTAAAATTTTTATAAGTTATTTATTAGCGCCAAGATTCAAATCACGACCTTGCCAGATTCGGGATTAGCGTTAAATTGTTGCAGTGACTATTCGCAAATTTTACGTTCTTTTAGATTGCCCTTCATTTGAATGAAAAGGATTTTGTATTATTATAAGAATCGAAAATCAATTTCTAGGTTGTTACTGGTGTTGCTGAGCCATTGAGCAAATCTGAAATTGCGGCTGCTCTTTCAAGCGTTGCAAGCGTTGCGACTAGCAAAGAAGATTCTTCCACTGATCCGCAACAATTCTCTTCAGGTAGCTATTGCTTCCCTTTTTAAATAGGACTATACTATTTTTAATCTTACATTCAAAAATCTGAAGCTTCTGGATGTTTACTAAATTTATTTCTACGTGGCCACACTTTTGATCAAGTGCCAAATCGTAAGAAAGATTGTGGAAGTTAAGGTATAACTTTGTTGCTAAATCAAAATAAGAATAGGGTACGAGTTGTTTGTAAGCTAAAATAAGTCGGTTTTAATTAGTTCCAGCACCAACTTAACCTTTGCAAGTTTTAGTTTTGTCAATTTTAGAAATTAAATAATCGGAAAGTGCGCAAATTATCCAATCTGTTTTAGTTTTTAGGAAGGGGGGGTGGCTATCTCTTCATATAGTACCTTAATGTTATGCTATTGAACCAGATTCTTGGCTTCATCCCAACTTATGCCAAGTTTATTCTAGCAACGAAAGAAATTGGAACACTTAAGTAATTGGTGTCAAAAACTAATGCCAAGAAGTTATCAGGTAGCAAGAAATATTATTATAGTAGCTCTGGATGGTTTGCACAAAGAAACTTGATTTGGAAAACACACATTCCTTGTTTTAGGGGGGTTGAATTTGTCAGAAACTCCCAAACAGGTGAATTAAATAGAAATATGGGCGAAATTCCCCAGCCTCAGGGGAGCTTAACTTGTCCCCTATGCGTTCTCCCCTGGGTGTTTTGATGAGGAGGATATCAATGATGTGTCCAGCATCTTTGGTTGGATGGTATCCAACTGGTCTTGGAGCCGATGGGGTAGAACCATGAAAAAGTGAATCGCCATGTCGAAATATATTATGCTACAATATACCAGATTTATAGGCGTCTATACAAGGCCGTATCAAGAGGGATATGGTTTTTAACACCCCTCCCCCCAAACCGTAGTCTGACTCGTAGAAACATAACAAAAATGCATATAAACAAATTTTGGTACTTATTTATTATAGCGCCTATGTGAAGTTCTTCATCCATTGACGCACTGAAGAACCGATTTATTCGTTATTTTCTTTCAGTTTAGCGTGAGAAAAACAAAAACACGTGAAAGAATAGATAGGAAATATATAATTGGGCTATATATTTGCACATTAGGGGGTGGGGGTAAAGTATTTGGACAATGTGAAGTTAGATAATAGTTCTTACTTCATAATATGCAAAATAATTGTCCCTAACACATTTTTCATGTAGACCCGCTATACATTACCCCTACCCCCCCCCCCCCAATATGCAAATATATAGCCATAATTTATTTCTGTTTCATCGTATTTTGTGATATTTCAACAGGATTAGTCAGAGAAACAGGTTCTACTTAGATGAAGAACTTAACATAGGCGCTACAGCATATAAATACCCAAATTTTTACCCCCCCCCCTTCCTCTCCCTAACAAAACCGGGATACGGAGCTGGGTTTATATGCCACATGTATCCAACCCTTTGCTACGCTACTGAATATAATTAATTGTCGAATGATTAGTAGCTATTTAGGTATATTATTTGATGCTTTACTATAAGCATGAAAAATATAGTAAATCTCCTAATTCAATAACAAGTAATAATTAATCTCATAAATTTGTTCTATCCCAAAAAAACTCAGTTGATTCAAATATCGTACAAAAATTTTGTTGCTAAAAGCTGTGACAACCCTTTTCTAGCGTTCTGAGCTTCAGGGCCTCAGGGACGGAATGAAAGCATTCGTTTGACAAAATTATCACATAAGGCGATTTGAATTGCAGCAGCCGATCTCTCTTTTTTCTTGGTCGTTTTTGACGTGCTTATGTGAAAAAATGAACACGGGAAACTTTTCATGCACTAGTTAACACAATAATTCTTTTGTTCCTTCCTTTCCAAAATTTTGTAGCATCTTGCTTTTGTTATCCTTGCCTTTCTTTGGATGTACATTGCCTATTAACCTAGAAAATTATCGCAGTAAACTTTGTAAAACAAAAAGCCAATTAAACAAACGAAGCAAACTAAATTTAGCATATAAATAATTACTAATTTCCAGACCTTACTCTAACTACGAAGTTATGAATAATACAGAATAAAGGGGGTTCCGTTCAATTAACCAATGGTTCGGGCCCGATTGAAACCAACTATTTGTGCAACAATGAAAAAATCTGGGTGTTGTCTCTCAGTTTAGTATGGTTGTGTGGCCTGGCATTGGATGTGCTGTTATTGACCTTGAACTTTTAAACTGAAGCGATTGAAATACATTTAAATTCTTCCATGAAATTGATTAAAGTCAATTATTTGTGTACCAACGGAAAAATCAGGGTGCTGTCTCTCACTTTAGTGCTGTTGTCTGGCCTGGCATTGGATGTGCTGTTATTATCCTTGAACCGATTGAAATGAATTTAAATTCTACATGAATGCATGAAATTGATTGAAGTCAATTATTTGTGTAACAACGGAAAAATCAGGGTGCTGTCTCTCAGTTTAGTGCGATTGTGTGGCCTGGCATTGGATGTGCTGCTATTATCCTGGAACTTTTTACATGAAACAATTGAAATAAATTTAACCGATTGAAGTCAATTGTGGAATAAAGGAAGAGTCAGGATTCTTTCTCTCAGTTTAGTACAGTTGTTTAGTCTGGTTTTGAATATGCTTCTTAAGCCCTGGAATTTCTTGAATCAAACGATTGAAAGAAATTTCAAGTCTTCAGGAATAGACTAACTCTCAGCTGTTTTCAAAACATGATATTTAAGCAGATTTAAAAAAAAAAAAAAAAAAAAAATCAGATTGTTAATATATAAATTTTTAACGACCGAAAAGCATTTTCAAATTTAACTAATTAGCTTTGGTTACTTATTTTCACGTCTCAACTTGACAACACTGACAAAAATGTAAACTAAACGCTGCATAATTTTGAAACAGCGACAAGACAAATCTCAGGAATTGTTTTCGACCATGAATAAACATAAGGTAGCAACAACTAATGGTCCAGGTAGTAGCAACTGATTTGATTGAAGCCCTTGATGCTTCAAAAAGACCTAAGGTAGGCCTTGATAACCTAAAATAGTAACACCTAAGAGTCGAGGTAGCAACAACTGTTTTACTTGAAGCTTTACTTGAACTTGTTTTACTTGGAAACTGTTTTCCTTGGTTCTTAAAACAAATTAAGTTGGTACTATCAACTCAAATTTGGTTTTGGGCCCGAAATTTGCCATTTTTTTTAGAATCTTAAGCAACATAAAGCTTGTAGGTAATTTATAATCCGGTGAGGTGTATCTATCCCATTATTCCCCATTAGTTGCGTTACTGGCCTATCACATTCTGTTTCAAGGCTTTTACACCCAAAGAAAATTAAATATTAACGTTCTTTGTCTCCAATTGCTTCATTATATCAGCATTGATTTTCATTTTTAATTTAAGGAGCAGCTAAGTTCTGTCCAGGGGTATGCGTCGCATCCAGGATTTCTTCTTATTGTGAAGCAGTTTTGAACATTGAAGGGCTCTGTAAACCCGACTTAAGGTAAGAACCATAAATATATTTATTTATTATAAATCAATTCTGCGTGAGCTATAATGCTCAAAATTAAGACAACAATAATGATATGAGAATCATAAATGATTATACTCATTATAATAGTACTAATTAAAGATATACGCTCGTAAGCTGAATCGATAAATAGTAAATTCAACAGTAATTTGGCTAACTGACTTTTGTCTAGCTCCAAAACTACTATTTCAATCTATTTTAGATAGATGACCCAAGCCCAAATGAGCCCATTTCTTTTGACGTACAACTGAATTGTTTTCATAAAATTTAAGTAAACAAAGTTTCGGCCTAGGGGCTTGGGGGAACGGGGGGAAGAAGTGAACTGTATGTGGGTGAGATTTTCAAACTGCTTAAACTTCCTGTCTAAAATGTTCTTATTATGATTTGACTCCTTGGAACAGATCTTTTGTTTAGGGAAAAAACTTCCTTCGTAAAAATTTTATCGGTTTGCACGTAGTGGCGGATCCAAGGGGTGAGGGGGGCGCCCCCCACTAACATAGTCTCGATTAGTGTAATTTACTTAATTAACGCAAGTTTGCGTTAATTAAACTTGTTCATAACGAAAGTTTATCGGATCAACCTATTTTGTGCCCCCCCCCCCAAAAAAAAAATCCTGAATCCACCTTAGTTTGCACGTATGGGTTGTTTAGCGTAATAGGCTTGTTTAAGTTTCAAATGTAAAACTAGAGAAGTAAACCACGTCCAAAAATACTATGTTAAATAATCTCTTTTGGATAAATATACAGCTAGGCCTACAGCTATGCAAATATGCTGAATTTTAAGGGTTTCTTCCATGATAATAGCCATATTGGGAGATTTAATGGGTGTTTTGAATTGAAGAATTAGAAGAAAATATAAAAGTACAGAGAGAAATCCTCGAAATTATTTTCTCCTATTGATCTTTTTATTAAATCGGGGCCAAACACCAGATTGGAATGTATCAGGCACAAGAAAAGGGCACTATAGTAGTATGGTACTGTATTTGACACCAAAAACAACCCAGCAGGGCCATGGCCACAAAAAAAGGAAAAAAAATATATACAAATACAATAAAAGGATTCAATTTTAAATTTTGATCAAAACCATTAAAACACAGAAAACTATTCAGAAACACTAGTGCAAACATAGTCATCATACAAAACGTTCACGATGTGTTATACCCACACGAATAACCCACGTCAGATTTTTAATACTAATAAAACACCAATATCCCAACAGTTTTTTCACTCAAGGGCCACCCCCCTCATCCACTCCAAAAATTTCTTTTCTCAAAACCCTTAACCCTTCACACCTCCCCAGAAAATATAGTACATTTTCCTCCTACTCTCCACACATCGGGCAACTGTAATGTTCATTCTAACCCTTCCCAAATATCTTCTTCTTCCCCCAACTGGCATAGAATTACCTCTACAAGAAATTACCCACTTAATAGCGTCCCTAGATAGCCCAGCTCTAAGATATACCCCCTCCCTTTATGTTTCTTTTACCCTAGAATCAAAACCAAGAGAGTCAGTCGTTCGAATCTTTGATTGAAGCAGACAACAGATGACATTGATGGAATAAGCCCTAGGAGCGAGAAATTTAAAGATGGATATGAAGGGCTAAAATGTACTTTTAAGTTTTCTTGCCAAGATGTTTCCCTTTTCAGCTAATCTGAGCTAGCTGTGTCCTTACGTGCTGGTCTTGTCTTTTTACAAATTGGTGGGAAGGGACAAGAAGGCTCTCAGAAAGAATTTAGGGGGAACTTTTAGATAGCTGTCATGACACCATGTGAGATATTTCTCCTAAAGATAGCTGCTTAATTTTGGGACCTCTGCCACCTTAGAGAAAAAGGAAACTTGGTCGTCTTATACTGTGCAAAGTACAAGCCGCAAGCTTCAGCAATGATAAACATAATAAACACACAATCGTACAGAACACACAGAGCAAATAAATTTTTCAATTGTGAAGCTCGAACATACCGTATTTTTGTATAGACGTTTTCTTATGTATTTCTTTATTTTTCAGGTGTTGCGTTGCTAAGGATTTATTTGGCGAAAAAGAACCACCCAAAGAGCTAGTAATATTGAATGGTTCAGGAACACGTCCAGATGATACAACTACTACGCCTACTTCAGTAGATCTCAGGGTAACATCTACTGTTACTGCCGTTCCTCGACCCACGAAGAATCCTGATGACAGAACTTGTAAGGTACAAACTCTGCTTTCCATTATATGTATTAATCTAAAACAAATTTCCATCAGTTAATCATTGATCATTAATCTGAATCACAGACTGAGAGAAGCAGAAAAATTATTGCAGTGGATTTGCTAACCTAATAGCGAAGATCTCAAGCCTTTATCTAAAAAAAAAGAAAAAAAGAGATCGTATTTTTCAAAGAAGTGAGGCCCCGGATGTTTGTTGGCTTTTTTTACTAAGGTGATCATATCAAAGCAGTAACAGTAGTTCATCGTTCAACAGTAGTGAACAGTACTTCAAAGCAGTAACATCGACATATATCCTACAAACGGAAATTTCCGTTCAAAAGGCAATTTGAACTTCTACTGTGCTTTTAAAAAAAACAAAGTGCCGTAAAATAGCAATACTGGTTCGAAAAGGACAAAATCAGGCTGAAATGTTTAGATTGCCAATCGGTTGAGAACTTTTAATCACTGTTCGTATATCCCTGCAGTTTATGAGAATGTACCACCGATTGGTAGCGCAATCCATATAAAATAAAGCGGTTATCTGGGAGTTCAAACGGCTATGTAAAATTACATAGTTGCACGCCAATGATCGGGTCTTTTTGTCTCATTAAATTAAGAAAAAGTTGTTTTCAACTCAAAGTAAGGAGCAACATTAAAAGTTAAAACGAATAGAAATTATTACGTATTCAAGGGGGGATTGCCCAAGGTAAAGTTTTTTAGTATTTTTAAAAAAGGTTCTTATTGTTCTAATTAAACGACCCTTGTATTTCAAAAGTCGTTATAAAAGAACTGGGACAACATTCAAACTGAAGTGTAAAGACCGAGGACTCGAGGAGGATGCAACCCGTCTTATATACATAATAATTTCTGTTCGTTTTAATTTTAGCTTTTGATGTGTAACACAAAACTTACTGGATCCTACATATTTGGAATCAGCATAATAAACCGATTCTTCTGATGTATCTTATGATATCAAATTCCGTTTTCGATTACTACTGAGCTTCGTCGTTACCACGAACTTTTAAAAAAGAATTTTCTTTGGCTTATTTCTTAGATTAACACGTGTGGTTATGCAGATAGATATGGAACGCAGGATTTATCCCCTGATCTCCCTTCACCTTGAACAATATGAACTTTGTCTTCCTTTTAATATTCCTTTTAATGTCCCTTTTAATATTCAATCTTAAAATTATTCAGGGTTTAGTTTTTTTTAAGGCGCAAATATTATTGTTTATATGGGGCCTCAGCCTCAATCGTTTGCTCTTTAAGCAAAATTTTTACCTTGTTTCTCAGTGCCTCTGGAATGAATACTCAATGTAACAAAAAGGTTACATTTTTTATAGTGCGGTGCTTTGATTATGAACGGACTTATTCGTTCACATTTGCCTTAAAGAACAAAATCCACAATCTAAATTGTATTTCCAGGTAAAAAAAAGTTGTACTTTGGTGTGGCGATGGCAGGCCACCTTGTGTATGCAACAATTTCTGTTTGTTTAAAGTTTAATTGCCCTTCTTTACTATCATTTGATATTTTCTTTATTTAAAATGTTTAAGTTAAACTGTAAGAAGACCTGAATTTTACGCTTGAAGTTGTTCATGTTGTGGGGTGAAGATTGGATTCATTGGGGCTGTTTAGGATTAGAGTTAAAAAGTTTCTTTCTTTGGTTGGGAAAATTGTGCTTAAAATACAACAACAAAAAGTTTACTAACCATTCTGGCGAAATTTTTATATTGGTATTTTTTTATAGATATATATTCAAAAACTCTTGTATTTTTTCTATTTTCTATAAAAAAAAGGTAGGAAGTCTTTTTTCAAGGAGCCTCCTAGAGACCGTAAAAGAATTCATTTGCAATTATAAATACCAGGTGAAATTAGGAAAGTGACATCGTTTGGTAGTTTTCGCTTGACGAAAGTTATTCCCTTCTGTTCGTAATCTTATGACTTGTGTCAACATGAAGGCCAGAGTATATTTTTGTGTGTAAATTAATAGTCTTAATTTCTTATAGGGTTCTTGTGTCACTGGATTCTTCTCCTATCTCTGCGACTACGTCGACTCGCGTGCTGTCTGTGCTAACGGTGGTACCTGCTGTGTAAACAGACGCCAGGCAACA